>NC_053164.1:155900039-156195174 GCF_016835505.1 Polypterus senegalus | reverse complement strand
TATCAATAGCTCCTGATGACCCTGATTCTATTGATTCACTAACAGAATGTCTGACTAGTATCTCAGAATGGATGAATAGTAATTTTCTCAAGTTAAATAAAGAGAAACTGAAATTTTAGTGATCAGCAATAATGGATACAATGAGGCTATTAGAAATAAACTGGATACATTAGGATTAAAAGTCAAGACGGAGGTAAAAAGTTTAGGGGTGATTGTTGACTGTAATCTGAATTTTAAATCACATATTAATCAGATCATTAGGACAGCATTTTTTCACTTAAGAAACATAAGTAAAGTTAGACCTCTTATATCATTGAAAGATGCTGAGAAATTAGTTTACGCGTTTGTTTTCAGTCGACTAGATTACTGTAATGCACTCCTCTCAGGACTACCCAAAAAAGATATAAATCGTTTGCAACTAATGCAGAATGCAGCTGCTAGAATCCTAACTAGGAAAAGAAAATCAGAACACATCACACCAGTCTTAGCGTCACTACACTGGTTACCTGTGTCATTCAGAATTGACTTTAAAATTCTGCTTATGGTTTATAAAGCCTTAAATAATCTCGCCCATCTTATATATCGGAATGTCTGACACCTTATATTCCAAATCGTAACCTCAGATCCTCAAATGAGTGTCTCCTTAGAATTCCAAGAACAAAACTTAAAAAAAGTGGTGAGGCGGCCTTCTGCTGTTATGCACCTAAAATCTGGAATAGCCTGCCAATAGGAATTCGCCAGGCTGATACAGTAGAGCACTTTAAAACACTGCTGAAAACACATTACTTTAACATGGCCTTTTTATAACTTCATTTTAATCTTAATTTAACTTAATCCTGATACTCTGTATGTTGAATTCATCATAATAACTATTCATGGTGGCTCTAAAATCGGTACTGACCTCTACTCTCTTTTCTGTTTCTTTTTCGGTTTCTTTGTGGTGGTGGCCTGCGCCACCTCCACCTACTCAAAGCTTCATGAGGCTCCAACAATGATGGATGGATTAAAAGGAAGAAGTCTACGTGACCATCATCATCATCAAGTTCTTCTGTGAGAACCCTAAATCTAAAGAGGACTGTTTCATTTATGTTAGGTAGAATGCCCAGAGGGGACTGGGCGGTCTCATGGTCTGGAATCCCTACAGATTTTATTTTTTCTCCAGCCGTCTGGAGTTTTTTTTTGTTTTTTCTGTCCCCCCTGGCCATTGAACCTTACTCTTATTCGATGTTAATGTTGATTTATTTTGTTTTATAATTGTGTCTTTCATTTTTCTATTCTTTAATATGTAAAGCACTTTGAGCTACTGTTTGTATGAAAATGTGCTATATAAATAAATGTTGTTGTTGTTGTTGTTGTTGGATTCGTCCAGCCAGGCAGCTGAATCCATGCAGTTCCCCCTAGCGACCATCCAAGCACCCAACCAGGCTGTGGAGGACTCCATCTCTCATGGAGCCCTTCGGGTGGTTGGGGAATCACCGTCAGCCATGGAGGCTGCCACCGAGCATCCCGGGGGAGGTACTGGAGTGCCCATGGTGGCTCCCCCAGAACATAAGCAGTAGGGGCGTCCCTGCCGGGCATGGGACCCGGCTGTCCGTCACAGTTCCCCTCCCTCAGATGAGGCTTGTGGGGCTCATCGGCCTGCCCCGCGAGGGCCGGTCCTCTCCAGGACAGGGAGTCGGCCTCCTTGGCTCGGCAGCTGTGCCCTGTAAAAATATAATGAACACGTCTGGGGGTGCTGCCCCGACGTCCCTGCCACTTGGACGTCCTCTCCGGACAACACCTCCAGAGGTGGCCACTGTGACCACAGGTAAAGCACAACCCACCCCCTCCAGCTCGACCCTTGTGGAAGCAGGCAGGAAACTCCTGCCCCTTCGCCCGCTGCGAGGAGGGCTTGTGACATGTTCGCCCCTCCGCAGCATAGCCCTCCTGCACTGTCACACCGACGGGCTTACGCTGCAACTTGTTAGGAGTTCCCAACTTTTTTGTCCGGGTCCTCCTCTTCCTCTGGGGTGCACCGATGGTCTGGGTCCCCTTTTGGGAAGAAGGGAGACCCTGTGCCGTCTGGACCCCTCTAGACGGCTGCAAGACCGGCGAAGGCAGTTGAGACAGAGTTGTTTGGCAGCCGGCATTCACCAACTGCCTCTCCACACGCTCCTCTGCCACACTGTCGGTCATCACGGCTGCGTCTCGTATAGTAGGCAGAGCCACCTGGCAAGCAGTACTGACCATCACTGCGACCTATGCACTCCGCCCCCTTTCCTCTACGGCCCAGGCTTCACCTACCTGTGTCACTGCGTCCTGCGGGCTCGAGGGTGACGCCCCACGTGTGCAAAGCCTCTCAATAAAGGCTTCCAACGGGGCGCCGAGTGTCTTGTCCAGTCCCTCCTTCGTCTCTCGCAGGACTTGCAAAACCTTACACAAGGACTGCAGGGGCAGGAGCACAGATTGCACTTCCCGCACAGTCCAAGAAAAGTTACTGTTATCGGTCGGAGATGGACTTGGGCTCCCCTTGTCCCCTCCCGCCGACTTTGAGCCATAAAGGTCCTGTGGCTCCTCCGCAGGCCTCTTCGGTTACTCCGGAGGCATGGAGAGAGGGTTAACTGCTTCGGCAAGCTGCTCCCGCTCCTCCTGCGGGGACACCGTGCTGGGAAGCTCGTCCGGGCTTTCCTCCCACAGGCGATGGATCGGGCCGTAGGGAAAACACAGCTCCACCTCGCTCTCTCCCGAGCTTGCTCCGCCATCCCTCCATGGACAGGCATTGTCCGGCCACCACCAGGTGCTTCGCCCCTCGTTACCTAGGAGGTAGGCTGACGCGAATGCGGAAACCCCTGTCCGCGGCCCGTCATGTACCTCCGGCTGCAACCTGTGGCGCTGATTGGTATGGCGGCGTCTGGCTGCTGGCTTCTGTGTCCGCCCAGCTTTCTTCTTCCCCATCACGAGGTGTCTTTAGAAGCTCCTGGGTGTTTATCCCACGGCCCCTGCTGCAGTAGCGTGCTTCGGTGCGGTGGACTTGCCGGAGGCCTTGGTAGCGCTCTATCTCGCTGCTCTGCTTGCGGCTGCGAGCGCTCTCTCCCAGAGCTGTGCTGCGCGTGTCTGCCGGCAAGTCTTGCAGGCGCGTACCTCGTGCTGCGGCCATGGTGGCGCGCTTTCGGCTGTGGCGCTGAAGTCCAAAGGGTGCTTCTCAGCGCTGTACTCAGATAGAGCACACTCCCTGCCTCGGGAGTGCGCTCGGCGCTGCGGTGCTGTGTGCACTCTCCGTGCTGGCCTATACGTGCCTCTGGGGCAGTGCCGGGCCGTTACACAAATATTCATGCAGGTCCCGGTCCAAATGGACGGGCCGGAATCCTGTCGGCTACACCAGTGTAACAAAGGCGCTATATAGGCACCGGACCCGACACAGAGACACATATAACAAGTACAAGACCTTTATTTTTCTTCACCCGTGGGCGCACGTCTTCCCCGTGACCCACAGGCAATACACAGTCCCACAAACCACCAGTTCCAGCTCACAGCAAAACCACCTTCCTTCCTTCCTTCCTTCCTTCCTTTACCACTACTCCTTCTCAAGCTTTGTCTCCTTCCTCCCAACTCTAGCTCTCCGAGTGGTGGTGGTGGCTGGCCCTTTTTATAACCCACCCGGAAGTGTTCCAGGTGCTTGACCACCTTGTCCTAATTGCACCTCCGGGTGGGGCTGAAGATTCGTCCAGCCAGGCTGCTGAGTCCCCCTAGCAGCCATCCAAGCCCCCAACCAGGCTGTGGAAGACTCCATCTCCCATGGAGCCCTGCGGGTGGTTGGGAAATCACCGTCAGCCATGGAGGTTTCCACCAAGCGTCCCAGGGGAGGTACTGGAGTGGCCATGGTGGCTCCCCCGGAACATAAGCAGCAGGGGCTTCCTTGCCGGGCATGGGACCCGGCTGTCCATCACAAAAAAAAAAAAATATATATATATATATATTTAGTATATACAACAACATTTATTTATATAGCACATTTTCATACAAGTAATATAGCTCAAAGTGCTTTACATGATGAAGAAACGGGAAAAAAAGACAAAGTAAGAATTTAAATAAGACAACAATAATTAGCATAGAATAAGAGTAAGGTCCGATGATCAGAGAGGACAGAAAAAACAAAAAACTCCAGACGGCTGGAGAGAAAAAATGAAATCTGTAGGGTTCCAGACCATGAGACCGCCCAGCCCCCTCTGGGTATTCTACCTAACATAAATGAAACAGTCCTCTTAGTATTTAGGGTTTTAATGGAAGCACTTGATGATGATGGTCATGTAGACTTCTGGCTTTTAATCCATCAATGTAGGAACATCATGGTGCTTTAATTAGGTGGTGGTGGCGCAGGTCACCACCACAGAAAACCGGGAAAGAATCAGAGGAGAGAGTAGGGGTTAGAATGGATTTTAGAGCCGCCATGAATAGTTATGATAATTAATTGAAAATACAGAGTATCAGGATTAAATTAAAATGAAGTTATGAGAAGGCCATGTTAAAATAATGAGTTGCTAGCAGTTTTTTAAAGTGCTCTACTGTATTAGCCTGGTGAGTTCCTATTGGCAGGCTATTCCAGATTTTAGGTGCATAACAGCAGAAGGCCGCCTCACCACTTCTTTTAAGTTTAGCCCTTGGAATTCTAAGCAGACACTCCTTTGAGGATCTAAGGTTACGATTTGGAATACAGTATAAGGTGTCAGACATTCCAATATATAAGATGGAGCAAGATTATTTAAGGCTTTGTAAACCATAAGCAGTATTTTAAAGTCAATTCTGAATGACACAGGTAACCAGTGTAGTGACATCAAAACAGGAGAAATGTGTTCTGATTTTCTTTTCCTAGTTAGGATTCTAGCAGCTGCATTCTGCACTCGTTGCAAACGATTTATGTCTTTTTTGGGTAGTCCTGAGACGAGTGCATTACAGTAATCTAGTCGACTGAAAACAAAAGCGTATCTATACACACAACATTATATTAATTTGGGGGGATCCTCCCTTAAATTAAACACAAGGAGGAATTTCAGACTTGCTGGAGTGAATGAAATTGTTTGATGGGTCAAAAATCCATTGATTAAAAGAGTAAAGATCACTCTGATATTAATATTTCAGACATTTTATAATATCACATCTTATTCTTAATTATGTTTATAATTATTTATACAACTTTGAGTAGATGGAGAAACCAGAAAGTCTTTCAAACAGGTTGTTATTCCAGTTATTTTAACTTTAAATAAATTATTGTTTAATTTTGCATGTAAAGATTACACTCATATTCAGACAAAAAAACAGACATGCAAAGGAAAAATCACTTAAGTAAAGTAATATTAAAAATCTATAGAGAATGTAAAATAAATTATGCAAAAGGAAATAAGTATTGCTTAATTTTTTTATCTATTCTGTATTGCTTTTCCTAGTATAATATTATTTTCCATAGGTCTTAGAAAGTTTAGCGGTCAACATAAGGCTGTAAGTGTGAATGCCGTTAATTTAAGAAATTTTCAATAGTAAAAACGAAAAGCTAATAAACCGTTAGCTTGGGTGGTACCACAGCACACATTGATTTGCAATGCCACAGATTCAGCATGCTTGTTTCAAATCCAGCACCTGATTGTCTGTGTGGAGTGTATATGTTCTCCCTATGTCTCTGTGTTTTTTTTCTGAGTACTCCAGTTTTCCTTCCACATTCTTGAACCCATGCTAGTTTGGTTACTAGCATGGCTGTGATGTACCAGTACCCTGTCCAGGCTCTGTCTGGAGCCCAGTTCTAACATTATAGGCTCTCGCTATCTGCTCCTCTGAACTGGAGTAACCTGAGAAATACTAGGACAATAAGTCGGCCAATGTACACATTTACTTTGAAATTGCCATGAACTGTTACCAAAACCAAAACTCACTTCTAAAAGACCATAAAATAATGTAAAGTTGAACTGTGCTATCATAGGGTAATGTGTTCTACAAAGTCTTCATTTATAGGCTGAAATGTCTTTCTTTCCAGAGTTTGATGGCAACCTTAAACAGGGTATTTAACAGACGCTTTTTTCAACATTATCTTTGAGTACTGTTCATCATTGTGTCACTGCGGTCAGTTCGCCATTTTAAAAAGGAGTGAAGCTGATTAAGGACTCACCAAATAATCCAAGTTAATTTTTTGAAATGTACTGATTTTTAGTGCAAGAATGTACTGCAGACTGTTTTTCACATTTAAGTAAAAAAAGTTTAGTCAAGTGTCTTCTAAAACACAGTTTAAACATACACCAATATGCACACCACAAGTCTTAGACTTTCCTGGCACACTTGAACAGGTGCACTAAACAGTAGATCAAATTGCGGAATTCAGTAGCTGCATGATGCATGCATGAGAACTTAACAAAACGTAAAGTGTAAAAAAAAAAACACTAAATCCCTACATAACAAATTAGGCACAATTACTTAACAATAATTTTACAGAGACGTTGAGATAGCTTACCAAATAATTTGAGGAATAGGTTACTCGCAATTCCGCACGTGTAATTTTATTCACTGGAATGTTCGTGGGTCCCCATCCAGCTGTGAACCCTTACAATAATCACCACCTTTCACATCAATAGGTATGGCTCAGCAACCACAAATATTTACTCAAAAAAGGAAAGCTGCAAAGCATATACATTTAGGCCTAATCAGTGCATTGATGGGGTCATAGTTAAATGGCAAAGTTCATAAAAACTAAAAACGCGTAAAGGCTACTTGTAATAGTATAGAATTCATATATATACTTAGCCAAAATGTTACTATGGTGTACGTGTGTGTGTGCGTGTTTCTGTGAACGAGTTCTTCCTACATGAATGACGTCAAGAAAGCAGAACTGAATGAGACCAGTATATACATATTAGGCGTGTAATAGTTCTGAAACTGAAACCTTGCTTGCAGTTCCTACAGCCTGTTGAGCTCTCAGTACATTGCAAAACTCATTTCTTATTTCACAATTAGCACTATAACACTTATACATTACGAATTATCATTCTATTTAAAGTTAGCGCAAGCTGTATACATTCCTAGGAAACAACGCAAAAGTTGAAGTCGTGAATGTTAATGCATTGAACCTATTGGAAAAAGGGGGTTAGGTTCAAGTGACCAACAAAAATTTTAAACTTCTGCTCAAAATACACGTGTCTTCATGGAATAGGCTATACAAAAATAAATTGTGTTGTATTGTGCAGTGCATCCGGAAAGTATTCCCAGCACATCACTTTTTTCACAGTTTGTTATGTTACAGCCTTATTCCAAAATGGATTAAATTCATTTTTTTCCTCAGAATTCTACATACAACACCCCATAATGACAACGTGAAAAAAGTTTACTTGAGGTTTTTGCAAATTTATTAAAAATAAAAAAATCGAGAAAGCACATGTACATAAGTATTCACAGCCTTTGCCATGAAGCTCAAAATTGAGCTCAGGTGCATCCTGTTTCCCCTAATCATCCTTGAGATGTTCCTGTAGCTTAATTGGAGTCCACCTGTGGTAAATTCAGTTGATTGGACGTGATTTGGAAAGGCACACACCTGTCTCTATAAGGTTCCACAGTTGACAGTTAATGTCAGAGCACAAACCAAGCATGAAGTCAAAGGAATTGTCTGTAGACCTCCGAGACAGGATTGTCTCGAGGCACAAATCTGTGGAAGGTTACAGAAAAATTTCTGCGGCTTTGAAGGTTCCAATGAGCATAGTGGCCTCCATCATCCGTAAGTGGAAGAAGTTCGAAACCACCAGGACTCTTCCTAGAACTGACCGGCCATCTAAACTGAGCGATCGGAGGAGAAGGGCCTTAGTCAGGGAAGTGACCAAGAACTCGATGGTCACCCTATCAGAGTTCCACAGGTCCTCTGTGGAGAGAGGAGAACCTTCCAGAAGGACAACCATCTCTGCAACAATCCACCAATCAGGCCTGTATGGTAGAGTGGCCAGACGGAAGCCACTCCTTAGCAAAAGGCACATGGCAGCCCGCTTGGAGTTTGCCAAAAGGCACCTGAAGGACTCTCAGACCATGAGAAACAAGATTCTATGGTCTGATGAGACAAAGATTGAACTCTTTGGTGTGAATGCCAGGCATCACGTTTGGAGGAAACCAGGCACCGCTCATCACCAGGCCAATACCATCCCTACAGTGAAGCATGGTGGTGGCAGCATCATGCTGTGGGGAGGTTTTTCAGCGGCAGGAACTGGTAAACTAGTCAGGATAAAGGGAAAGATGACTGCAGCAATTTACAGAGACATCCTGGATGAAAACCTACTCCAGAGCACTCTTGACCTCAGACTGGGGCGACGGTTCATCTTTCAGCAGGACAACGACCCTATGCACACAGCCAAGATGTCAAAGGAGTGGCTTCAGGACAACTCTGTGAATGTCCTTGAGTGGCCCAGCCAGAGCCCAGACTTGAATCCGATTGAACATCTCTGGAGAGATCTTAAAATGGCTGTGCACCAACGCTTCCCATCCAACCTGATGGAGCTTGAGAGGTGCTGCAAAGAGGAATGGGCGAAATTGGCCAAGGATAGGTGTGCCAAGCTTGTGGCATCATATTCAAAAAGACTTGAGGCTGTATTTGCTGCCACAGGTGCAGCGACAAAGTATTGAGCAAAAGCTAAATACTTATGTACATGTGATTTCTCAGTTTTTTTATTTTTAATAAATTTGCAAAAACCTCAAGTAAACTTTTTTCATGTTGTCATTATGGGGTGTTGTGTGTAGAATTCTGAGGAAAAAAATGAATTTAATACATTTTGGAATAAGGCTGTAACATAACCAAATGTGGGAAAAGTGATGCGCTGTGAATACTTTCCGGATGCACTGTATATGTACACTCTCCTCCGATTTCTGCATCAGCTAGCCTCTGCTCTTCCATCACTGATGTCAAAACAACTAGCGTTTTTCACCCAGTCGCTTCAAGATTTGCCAAGAATTATGGTAAATGACATTATTCAAACATTGTACCAAACATCAGAAGCTATAAAGGAGAAGGGTTCAGACTATGTTTCAAGCTATAGCCAAAATTAAGAACGTAAGATCCGGAGTGTTATGGGGTACAAAATTTGCAGATTTTTGTCTACATTTTCATTATATTTTGTTCAAGACAAAACAACAGATGAATTTAAACACAGGACACATCAAAGCATATCTTCTTCCCAATTGTGCCTCACTTTTAAAACAACTGTTCAAGCGAAAGAGGAAGAAATGGCAATGCCTCAGGCTATCAATTACCTTATAACCTGAGAAAGGATGGACATCTGAGGCAATAAGTTGCTAAACAGGTTTACAGACTGGGAGAGGAAGACATGCCAATAAGTATTAAGCAACCTCAAAAAAAGTGTTATTGTTTGGGAAAATGGACAGTGAATTAATTCATCATATTGACAGCCAGCCAATCAGAATATCTAACAATCACATCTTGCAAAACAGCGCAATAAAATTTTATAATAAACTAGCGACTGGGAGCCCGATCAAATCAGGCTACAAATTCTACATTTGTGAAATCCATACTTTCTCTGCAAAGAAGTATTCGTTTATTAAGTCCTTGAAATGATTTTGTTATCATGGCACTGATTTGTGCTTAAAATAGACCTTTTCGGCAGATGTAATGAAGAGCTTCCTGTTTAAATGGGGCTGCGAGACGTGGATTCAGGTCTTGGGCAAACCTCATTTGATTTTTTTCCGGCAAACAAATTTTCAAAACAAACCATATTTTACCACTCTAATCAGAGTCGGAGTAATAATTATGTTGGTGTGGTCATTTTAGATCTGAGAATGGCTAAAATTTAAACATTGACCATTGTTATACCCAGCTGTCATTACTCAGTTTGCCAATAGATGTTAGAAGGATGGATGCCAAAACCGAACTGCCCAAATATAGATTTCGACATTCCAAGCAAATGACAATACGTTCTAAATTACTTACGGTTCTGGAGCTGTTGGAGGATTTAAGTCAGTCGACGATGTTAGTCCTGCAAAGTACGCCCCACCAAACCAATATTCCAAAAACCAACCAAACTTAATGTTATATGCTTGAACAAATGCCGACTTACTATACTCGACCATCTAGCGGCATCTCTGAAGCATTCGAACATTCTTAGCCAATCATGCAATACTGTGTCCGCGTTTGCCATGTTACGTTCTAACTACAGAGGCAGAGTCCCATTGCATGGTTCTAACTTGTATTGAGTCGAGGTATTGACGTGAACACCATACATACGGGGTATTGACGCAAACACCATGCATACGGGGTATTGACGCGAACACCATACATACGGATAGTATCAAATTATATATAAGGATATGCCTCACATGAAGAGTGATATAGGAGAGAGGAAGAAGAAGGGAAAAAAGACATCAGGAGAAGAGAACAGAGCGACATCAGAAGAGGGCACCGGCAATGTGTGGCCGTTTCCATCTTATCATCAGAAAAGCATATAATGAACAACTACAAATGATAGATCACAAGTTGCCTGTGACATTCATCCTCGTCATCTTTAAACTATTCATAAGCTTTTTATAAATATTCTAAATTTTCTAAATACAATATATATCTAGACTTAGCTATCCACATTTTCTTTTATGCTTTTCTCTATTGGTATTATTATTAATGTAATGAATAGTTGTGTTATTCATAAGGCACTTGTGTGGTTTAAAGTGCTAGAGATTAACCAGATGTGTATGTGTCATTCCTAAAGTACTGATGAGTTTCTGTGTGTATGTATATAGCTATGTATGCGTGTGTTAATCTTGCACTATGCTTTTGTGACATAATTGCAACACAAAACTTGATTTTTTTTAAGCAAAACCATGAAAATTGCAACAATTGCATGGGGAGGCCATTGCTCTATAAAGGTAGGGTGAACAAGACAGGTACTGCATCCAAATCAACACCCCTTGTCATAAATGTCAATCATACCTCAAAATCTGGGATGTTTCACAAGCAGGGCTTGTCCAGAAATCTCCAAACTAGATATTGCTGCGCCCAGAATAAAACGGTCGATCAGATCATATTCGAATTCAAAGAATTATGTTGTTGCTAGTGCAGGACTTCAGTAAATGTTGTTGCCAGTATACATCAATCAAATGTTAATTTGTCCACTTATTAATGATCTGAGGTTGTCCATCAAATATAACTACAACCAATGTCTTTGTCTCTATTTGCATTCCCACTTGTTTCATGGCCTTGCTTACCTAGAGGGTCTTTTACTCTTTACAAAATGAATGTAAGTTTGCTTTGAAAATAAAACAATTAAAACAAAAAACACATGGCTAATGTTCTCAAACACTCAGAAACTCTACAGTACAATTAAAATTTCTCTTGGATGAATGAAAGCTGGCTGGAAGGAAAAGTATAAGTAAGTATTCAGTATTTCAGTATACAGTATATATATATATATATATACTAGGGGGCTCCGCCCACTGCTCGCTTTGCTCGCCTACCCCTGTGTTTGTTTTACCAGATATAAAATTTAAAGACATTGTTATTTTCTTTGGAATTATTACATATGCATTATTTTCACTTTTACTTTAAAACTTTTGTAAAAACAATACTTGTCCTTTATTTCCGGCCCAGGGCATGGTTAAATCTGTGTCTCGCAGAACGATAACACTGCTCACGTTGTGAAGGGGTGGGGGGGGGAGTGTGGCTGAATGCACGCTAAGGAGATGCCATCGGATCATCTGCTGTCTTTCTGTTACTGCTGGCGAGCTCCGTGTTCTGCTTTTTGCACTACGCCTCGATCATTTAAAAGCCTGTACAGCAGCTGTCCTTTTGCCACTTCGCGTCTCTGCCATTCACATTTTGAAAGGTGGGGGCGGGGGAGCTGGGGGTCTGTCGGGTGCTGAATGCACGCTAAGGAGAATCAGTCAGATCATCTGTTGGCTTGCTGCTGCTCCTGGCAAGCTGCATGTTCTGCTTGTCGCTTGTCGTTGTTTTAAGAGCTGTGAGCACATGAAGTGTGTCTGCCAAAAGCATTCCAACAACTGCTAGGTTAGATCTCCGTGAACTTGTTTTAAATGATGTCTCACTGCCTTCTCTCGCGTAATGTTAAAGTGTTTCTCGCGGGATGTCAAATTGTCTTCTGAGAAGATCACGTCTTGTCTCCCTAGTCTCCCTTGAAGATTTTTTTATAATAAAGAGATATATATAATAGGGGGACTTATCTCCCTGCTCGCTTCGCTCTCCCACCCCCTACCCCAGGGCGTGCTACACGCCAGCCACTTCTCATCTCTGCCACTCGCGTTGTGATGAGGGGGGCTGAACCCATGCTAAGGAGATGTGGTCGCTCTTCCAAAACCCCTCTTAAACGGTGATACAATGGGAAACAAATAATTTTTTTGCCTCCTCTTTGCTTGCAAATGTAATTCTGTAATGTTTACTTCTTCTGTTTGGGCTCTCGTGCTCTCTCTCTCTCTCTCTCTCACTCGCTTGTACTCTCTCTCTCTCTCTAACATAGAATGAGAGATTCTTGCAAGACATGTCCTACTTACAACCAATATCAAGTAAGACCACAGGCAGCAAAACATTCAGACGTGTGAAGGATTTGAGCACACACAGATCCGGGGTCTCAGTGCATATAAAGCATATAAAGACAATACGTTATAAATGAAACGTTGATGACTAAGCGAAGAAGAAAGCAGCGTGGAGAGAAGAGACTCAAAAGCGTTGGAGAGAAAAAAGAGCAAGAAAGAAAATGATAATCTAGGTGCAAATTCAGAAAATAAGAAAAGTAATTGTCAGCCCGGAACAAGTGGAACTGTAAAAAAGCACATCCAATCGGGCTCAGAATTAAAAGACAGAGAGTCAAAAACAAAGTAGAACTTTATAAAGACGTTCACAAACGTTGGTGCTATACACATGCAGAACAGGTTAGAGATTATGAAAGCAGTGGAATACGAAAGACTCAAAAAAAAAAAGTTGGTGCGATACACATGTAGAGAAAGTTAAAGAATATGAAAGTAGAAAAATTAGAAAGTATAAAAAAAGAAAGTAAAGATTGCAGTAGCGCAAACAAATGAAAATTATTACTTGAAAAAGGGAAAGTAATCACCACGGACCAGGTGTCATTAAAAAAAAGCAGGACAAAGCGAGGTCAGAAATAAATGACAGAGTAGAAAACAAACTAATACTTCATAAAGAGGTTAAAAAACAAGGGGGCAAAACACATGCAGAGCAGGTTAGAGAGAATGAAAACTGGAACAAAAAAAGTAAACATCGCATTAGCGCAAAAAAAGAGAAATTATTACTCGGAGAAATAACAAAAAGGCAAATAGAGATTGAATATATGGACACAGGTGATATGTCAGAAGTATGTAAATATTGTAAGGCTTTGAAGTTTAAGTCAGAGAATTTCAAAAACTTGGTTTACCTCACATGCATTTATTGGTTACTTTGCAAAAAAAAAAGATTAACTGCTGATGATGTACATCATTTTGTCTGTGCTGAAATTCCAAACAGAGAAACCTATCCTGAATTATAGTACAAAGTCATTAAACACATGTCTCACTGACCTCATTTAAAAGATTCAGCATATTGGAACTCCAAAGATTCCAAATGTTGTTTTTACAGAAGTTCTGAAATAAAAGTGAAACTAATGATATAGCAACAATTCAAAGAAAAAAAAAATTCTTAAAAGTGTGTATCCAGAAAACCAAACACGGGGGTTGTCGAGCGAAGTGAGCAGGGGGCAAAGCCCCTAGTGTGTGTATATATATATATATTGTCACACACGTGCGCGTGGGAGGCAGCTAAAGGGCTTGAGTAAGGGCAATTGTGACAAGTGTCTGGTCACACTTACAGGTAATCTAACTTAGACACCATTAAAATATCTGACTACGCCACCCAGTTTTATTAAGAGACTGGGAACTCCTCAAATTTACCAATAACAAACAGCACACAGGTTTCTTTAAATTGGGTGGTGAGTAAACACACAATGAATGACACAAAAGTAATTTCAGGAAAAGCAACAATAAATTCTATTACACCAGACAATAATAAGTACATTAAAAAGATAAATGAACAAATAAAATCTAACAATATCAAGAACGAATTTCCTTTTTTTAAAAGGAAAACACACAGTCCACACTCTAAAAGTCCATTAAAAACAAGAATTGGAGGATACAACCTTTAGCGGTGCAGAATCCAGTTTGTACACTGTTTTACCCCAACAATTAATTGTCCAACTGTCCACCGATGCACTCTGTTCACTAGACACTCGTTTCCCAACAGAAGTTTTTTCAAATCGTGGAATCCCTGTCAGTGTCTCCTCGTCGTTCTTTTTTTCCACTCTGGGCTTCTTGTATTGCTGTGACCTAGGCACGCCTCACTTCTCGTATGCCAGCTTTGCTTGGTCCTTTCATGCAGCTTCCCTCTCTCACTGGACCCACAAGCGGCATCTTGTGGAGCTGTCTCTTCCTTCCTCGGGGTAAGTGTTGCCGTCCATGATCCTCAAGTCGCACCAGCCACGTACCCCAGTCTGCCAGTGTGCCCCTGTGTTCTCTGCGAGTCTTGACAGCATTCTCAATGGACTGTGCCTCTCCTTGCCTTCTCCTGCCCAGAAGCTTAAATCTCCTTCAGTCCCCACAATTACCAGTTCTGGACAAACGGACTAAACAAAACTCGTAGATCCGTCCCACCTTAAATCGCTTCTTAAATCCCTTCACACCTTTCCGCCATGTCCTTTGTCCTCTAAATGTGCTGATAAACTCAGGCTGCAAGCAGCCGGCTATTCCACCCCCCCAGCGACTTAGAACGTGCACAAACTTCTCCCAGCTCATGCCTTGATTGGTTTGCTGGGAGTGAAGTGGAGTTTTAGAGTGGAAATAATAGATCATTGTTTGGAACACAACATTGTTTGGACCACATGCATTTCATGTCTGTTCCGTTTCTACTGTAATCTGTGTAAGCACATTGTTAAAACAGAAACGTTTTTTATATTCTAATAGTAGATGACAAAATGTAGGCATAAACTATATAATGTATGAAGCCTGAAGTCCAAATATCAAAGAAACACTTTCACAAAAGGTACAAATTTAACACAACAATTGCGCTTTTATTCAAAAATATAACTGCAGAAACAAAAAGCCGCCTTAACATGCGACATTGACACTCATTTATTATGACTGCCTCTGTGGTGTAATAGAATCAGCTGCTGACTGGGAATCAAAAGGTTGCGAGTTCGATCCTGCACTACTCCATTTTGAGAAGTAAACTGCTCCTAGTCTTACTATTTTAGAATAAAAACATACATTTGATTTCAGTCTGTAACAGCCGGTGTAATTTATGATACTTGTAAAGGTTAGCTTTGTTTTTTGTTTTTTTTAGTCAGTTTTATTATCTCAGCCGCATTCACGAGTCCAAACACACCCCACCCCCGCATCTGACACTGCTGTTTTCACATAGACGCACTATAACAGAGGTAAACTCAGCTCCCTTCTACATCGGAGCAAGAATGCACATACCATTGCTTGCATACTAAAGTGTCAGTCACTTTTCATGACATTACACACATTTTTGAGCATGCCCTCTGCACACTACTTGTGACTTTAGGCTTTAGGAAGTAAGTAAATAAGTAAATAAATAAAGGTAAATCGTGTCATAAAATGATTTCTTCAAAACGTCACATATATTTGTCTCTTTCTTTTTTTAAAATGTGCGTTGATCACCACCAGCATGTTGTACCACACAGCATCTGGCCACCTGCATGTTCTTGCGTGCACTGAATAAGCGCACTGAATAAGAGATAAATATACAGTCTGACTGAGAGAATCAGACTGAGAAAAAGCAAACATTTAGAAATGCCATACTTTTACAGCTGATCTGACGCTGTTTGTTTTCAAATAATATTGCATTAGTGCAACTATGTTTTCTGATTGGTACTATTCAGGTCATAAAATGATTTCTTCAAAATGTCACATGTATCCTTTTTATTCCGCTGTTGCGCTGACATCCTGCACCAGAAGGCGTGAGCTTATGCAGTGCGGCAGGACCACGCAGGTGGCCGGTTGCTTGTACTAGCAACTGTGTGTTGCATGGAGCATGCAGCAACTGGTCACCTATATGTTCTTGCGCACACTGAATTATGTGATCCAAATAAATAACATTCAAGCTATAGCGCGTCTCCAAATGAGTAACATTTGAACTATAGCGCATCTTTATGTGATCCAAATACTGTAAATAACATTCGAGCTATAGCGCATCTCCAAATAAATAACATTTGAGCTGTAGCACATCTTTATGTGATCCAATTTTTCACATAAAGGTGCTCTATAGCTTGAATGTTATTTATTTGGATCACATAAAGATGCGCTATAGGTCCAATGTTATTTATTTGCCATGGACATGCTCAAAAAATACACGTGTAATGCCACAAAGTGCATGCAGACACTTCATTTCGCTAGCATTGGTAAGAGAATGTATCACAATACACTGCAGAGCTGTAGCGCGTTTTTATGTGAAAACAGCAGTGTCAGATGGGGGGGGGGGATATCTTAGGGAAGGATCCTGAACGCGACTGAGAGAATGAAAAGTGAATAAAAAAAAAACAAAGCTAACCTTTACAAGTATCTTAAATTACACCGGCTGTTACAGACTGAAATCAAATGTATGTTTTTATTCTAAAATAGTAAGAATAAGATCAGTTTACTTCTTAAAACAGAATCGTGAGGGATTGAACTCATGACCTTTTGATTCCCAGTCAGCAGCTGATACCATTACACCACCACACCAGATGTAGTGAATACGTGTCAGTATGGCCTGCTAAGGCGGCTTTTTTTTCTGCAGTTACACTTTAGAGTAAACACGCATTTGTTCTGTTATATTTGTACCTTTTGTGAAAGTGTTTCTTTCATATATGGACTTCAGGCTTCATACATTATATAGTTTATGTCTACATTTTGTCATTTACTACTAGAATAGGAAAAACGTTTCGTTTTAAAAATGCATTTACACAGATTACTGTAGAAACAGAACATACATGAAATGCGTGTGTTCCAAATAAGGATCTATTATTTCCACTCTAAAACTCCACTTCACTCCCAGAAAATCAATCAAGGCATGAGCTGGGAGAAGTTTGTGCACGTTCTAAGTTGGTGGGGGGATGGAATAGCCGGCTGCTTGCAGCCTGATTTTATCAGCACATTTAGATGTCAAAGACGCTGGTGGAGAGCTGTGAACGATTTTAAGAAGCGATTTAAGGTGGGACGGATCTGAGAGTTTTTTTGCAAGCTCTGGTAATTCTAGTGTTAATGAGTACAGATCTGCTGATTAGCAATCAACATTGTCAAACATTAATTTCCAAGTCAGGTAAATACAGACATCCTCAAAGGAAGGAGCAGTTCTGTTATCAGAACTTGGTATTGTCTGTAATCTCAGCCAGCCAAAAACTTCAAAGTGGTGACTCCTTTGCAATACAGCAAATACCTATAATCTGCAGACAGCCTTTTAACTTCTCACCCCCAGTGCCTATTGCCTGTTCATCTGCTGGGTGTTAAATGTAATATTGAATTGTTTCTTTTCCTATGAGAGAAATGGAATGACTCAGTGTACAAAAAATGTCCCAAATGACACAATTCCAAATTAGACCGGGATGTGGCAGAGTGCACTGACTCTTTTTCTCCCTTCCCTGCAGACCATTCATGGGAGATTCCACCTGGCCCTCTTGACGTCACTTCCGGGTCTGAGCCCATGGAAGAAGACCTTGCTGACTCCGGCCCCTGTGATGTCATGTCTGGGCTCGAGCCTATGGTTGGACCCTTATCAGCCTGACCCCTTTGACCTCACTTCCTGTCTTTCCCTTTAAAAGCCTCCACCTTTTCCATATTCCCTCAGTTCTGTTTTGGACTCGGTTTTGTGCACATCAGTGCTAACATTTATTTGAAATTTGCAGCCAGGAAACCAAATATATGGGTGGCTGCCCCAAACCTTGGTATGGCTCTTTGTGAGTTTCTTAAAATATATACATATTTATATATATACTAATAAAAGGCAAAGCCTGACTCATCACTAATTCTCCAACTTTCCGTGTAGGTAGAAGGCTGAAATTTGGCAGGCTCATTCCTTACAGCTTACTTACAAAAGTTGGGCAGGTTTCATTTCGAAATTCTAAGCGTAATGGTCATAACTAGAAGCTATTTTTCTCCATATACTGTAATGGAGTTGAGCTGGATGGCCGTGGGGGGCGGAGTTTTGTGTGACATCATCACGCCTCCCACGTAATCACGTGAACTGACTATCAACGCAGTACGTAGAAAACCAGGAAGAGCTCAAAAAAGCACTGAAGAAAACATGCATTACATAATTTTGAAGGCAGCGAAACAATAAGAAGCGAGCGACTGACATATACAACCATATTCATGAGTGCTGCTACTTCAGAAATAAAGCACAGTGTACCCTAAAGTTTAAATTAAGTTCATAGACAGGCTGCCGCTGGCGTTTGTAATTTAGTGCCTGCCCATATAAGGCCGTCCGTCAGCGGCAATCCAATAGAAACACTGCCGCTAAATATTCATGGGTGAAGGACTGTGCTTATGCAGAGGAAGATGAGATGGTCAGGGTGGTGTTTGGCACAAACTCAGCGAAACTGCGAGAGAAACTTTTAAGAGCCAGGCCTTAGCTAACATTACATACAGCTGTGGACATCACACGAGATGGCACCAGCACACCTGGGAACCTTCGATGCATGTACACCGAGCGGCTCACATGAAATGACGCAGTGCACAGACAAAAAGCAACAGTTCCAAAGAGTGCTGAACAAAAACCAAATTACACAATTGAGAAGGCAGCAAAAAAATATGAAGCGTGTGATACATACAAGCATATTCATAAGTGCAGCTACTGCGGAAACAAAGCACACGATGGAAAAAGTCAATGTCCCGCTAAAGGAAGACAGTGCTAAAAAAACCCGTGCATGCAGTGTGTCACGTCTCAGATAAAGAGGAAGACAAGCTGTTTATTGGTGCAGTAAGAAATGAATCGATGAATGAAACCTGTTATCTTTACAACGATTGACAAACACGGAATGTAACTTGAACACAACACATTGTACAAATACGACCCTGATTGAAAGAAATAATGATAATCAAATCCTTGATGACAGCAACACTCAATAACACTCACAAAACAATTACTGTATATTGACAGTATTGTTACGTTATTTTTAAAATGTTCCCTTTTCTTTATCATAACTTACACTACTTCTCCGCTGCGAAATGAGGGTATATATATATACCCCGCTCTACATACTCTCAAATAGACAAGCCAAATGCTGTGGCGCAATTGTAGAGGCTTCGCCTCTAGTGCCAACATCTGAGGTTCAATTCCCGAAAATGGATGCAGTGAGTATGTACGCATGCTTCCCGATTCATTTTACCCTCGCATCTCCTTGGTTTGGGACGTATGAAAAAATATGCAGTTAACGCAGAATCATGTTACGTTATTTTTAAAATGTTTCCTTTTCTTAGCACAAGCACAGCTGAGAAGCTTCGATGCATGTACTCCATAACGCGTTAAAAAAAATAACACATTTAATCACACTTTCAATTCCAAGCAAAGGGGAACTTTTATCAATGCATGATTCGTGGTACATCGATTACACTGATGCACACAACGCAGCTACAAAAATGTTAGAGTCGGAATAAAACGCGTTCCTACGACTGAAGCCGAGATAAAAGCATGGTTTTGTGCACACTGAAAAGCAAGCAAAATTAGATGCATTACAGAAAGAAAAGACTTTGTGGCTCTTACTGGGGATCATTGGACTTCCGTGACCGTTAGTAATTCTAAATATGTCTAATTACAAAATTTTCAATGATCACACTGTTTTAGCCTAATGTACAAAATAATTTTGGCTAAGGTTACTCAGAGTTTAAAGATTAAGCTGGTCAAATTAACTTTTATGTTACTGACTTATTTTTTTAAGAAGAAAAACTGCACTTTATGTTGAAATTTTGGTTATTTTTATTTAAAGACAATACCATTCTGAAAATGTACTTAAAGTACTTAAACTACCACTTTATTTTTAAGTCTGCCCAATTTTAGCCAGGGATGATATTTTTGTTTCTGTTTTGAATTGAAATGCAGTTTAAAAGCATTTTTTTCAGAAATTAAAAGAGCTTGAGTTTACAATATTCATGTCCATGTCTATTATTTGATTCTGTCGCCCACTAAAACCCTTTTAAATTAAAAAACAACATTTGCGATTTGAGGCAAATTTTCATGTGTGATTACATACGATTAATCAAGATTAATTATTACACAGCCTCTAATTAATTGGATTAATTTTTTTAATCGAGTCCCACCCCTAATATATATGTAGATTTGTATATATATGTGTATATACAGTATAT
The DNA here is from genome assembly GCF_016835505.1 of Polypterus senegalus. Taxonomy (NCBI): domain Eukaryota; kingdom Metazoa; phylum Chordata; class Cladistia; order Polypteriformes; family Polypteridae; genus Polypterus; species Polypterus senegalus. Next base: position 156,174,816 of record NC_053164.1, on the reverse strand, counting down.
ATGTACATATGTACAATGACAACACAATTACATTGTCAATCATGTTACGTTATTATTAAAATATTTCCTTTTCTTTTTACTTCTCCGCTGCCAAGCAGGTATTTTGCTATATATATATATATATATATATATATATATATATATATATATATATACATATAGATATAGATATAGATATAGATATACAGTACAGGCCAAAAGTTTGGACACACCTCCTCATTCAATGTGTTTTCATTATTTTCATGAACATTTACAGCACTCCATCACTCTCCTTCTTGGTCAAATAGCCCTTACACAGCCTGGAGATGTGTTTGGGGTCATTGTCCTGTTGAAAAATAAATGATTGTCCAATTCTGCACAACACAACTGCTGGGCCCAACCCCATTGAAAAAGCAAGAAATTCCACTAAATAACCCTGATAAGGGACACCTGTGAAGTGAAAACCATTTCAGGTGACTACCTGTTGATGCTCATCGAGAGAATGCCAAGAGTGTGCAAAGCACTAATCAGAGCAAAGGGTGGCTATTTTGAAGAAACTAGAATATAAAACATGTTTTCAGTTATTTCACCTTTTTTTGTTAAGTACATAACTCCACATGTGTTTATTCATAGTTTTGATGCCTTCAGTGAGAATCTACCAATGTAAATGGTCATGAAAGTAAAGAAAACACATTGAATGAGGAGGTGTGTCCAAACTTTTGGCCTGTACTCTATATATATAGATAGATATGACAACAACACTCATATCAATGACAAAACAATTACATTAACAATCATCTTACGTTATTTTTAAAATGTTTCCTTTTCTTTTTCATAACTTCTTTAACACACTACTTCTCCGCTGCGAAGCGCAGGTATTCTGCTAGTATACTAATTAAAGGCAAAACCCTCACTCACTCACTCACTCATCACTAATCACAATGGTCATAACGGTCGATAATGGTCGACAACGTCCGTCATGTTGAACTGTCTTATTTATGGCCCCATCTTCACGAAATTTGGTAGGCGGCTTCCCTGCGCTAACCGAAACCAATGTACGTACTTATTTCGGTGGTATGACGCCACTGTCAGCCACCATATTGAACTTTCCAACGTCACTAATTCTCTAACTTCCAGTGTAGGTAGAAGGCTGAAATTTGGTACTTATTTCGGTGGTATGATGCCACTGTCAGCCACCATATTGAACTTTTCAACAGTCTTTGTTACTTATGGGACCATCTTCAAGAAATTTGGTACGCGAGTTCCCAATGCTAACTTAATCCTACTTACCTACATATATATGTCCATAGCTTGCAGCTCAGTCATCGTGTGAGGCGTTGGGTCCCCCCAACGCCTCCCATGTTGTCGGCTGCCTGCCTATATAAGGCTGTTTGTTGCTCCAGTCTCTACATTCTTTTCCTTGCTTCACCACGGGATTCACGTTTCCCTTTTGATAACTACAGCCTTTTTATTTAATCCACGGCTTCTCCGCTGTTTTATTGTTCATTTATTGTGATTATAGTTATTGTTTAGGTATTGTGACGTCCCGTCGAATAAACACACTCAGGAGCCGCTTGTCCGGGGAAGTCTTCCAAATGCCGACTGGCTTTTTATTCAATATGCTGCAATATAAACGGTGCCCTACAACCGCCCGTTGTCTGGGTCATGGGGACACCTCCAAAATAACAATGACTAATCACCTTTGTCCTTAAAAACAGTTACTTCCCTTCTTTACACCTTATGCTGTTCTCCTCACTTTCTCCAGTCTCTGCAACTCACCCTTCCGGCCACACCACCCCTTTTTATCACGCCCCATTAATTAACCCGGATCCCTGTCACTCATCTCTCTCTAGGGAGGTGCCCCAAGCCCTTACAAACAGGGTTCCCCCAAGACTCCACCCCAACACTGCTTCCCTTCCCTTCCCTATAGCCCATGCAATGGCAAGACACGTCACACTGCCCCCTCCTCAGCTCCTCGTCCCCGAGGAAGCACATAATCATGCAGATGTCTTGGCAGCTGTCTTCGCCGGCGTGGGCGTCTGTTAGTGGAGTCAGGCCAGGCAAGTGGTGTAACATCTGAGCCAGGATTTGTGGAAGGTGTTGTGGCAGTCATGGGTGCAGGTTGTGAAGGAGCACAACCTCTGTAACTGGCCAGACGGTCCTGATGCAAAAACACTCTCCTGCCCGGAGGTGGTAACTGGACCCAGTAAACAACCTCCCCCACCCGTTCCAATACTTGACAGGGTCCCACCCAAGGACTATCCAGCTTTGGAGAGCGTCCCTTCTGTCTTTTTGGGCCATACACCCAAACTTGATCACCTGCTTGAAAAGGCTGCCCCGAACTCGAATGTCATAGTGGCGCTTCTGTTTTTCTGCTGCTACTCTTATCCGCACCTTGCAAAGTTATGTGCCACCTCCAATCGATCCTGCAACCTGCGAGCATAGTCAGGGCCTGGAGGTTCAGCTGGGGTGTCAGGGGGAACACCATATACAAGTGCAGACGGTGTTCGCAGCTCTCGTCCTAGCATTAATAAAGCAGGGGTGCATCCAGAGGATTCCTGCACAGCAGATCGGCAGGCCATCAGAACCAGAGCCAGCTGTTGGTCCCAGTCCTTTTGATCTTTAGAGGTGGTAAGAGCCAGCTGTGTGGTCAGAGTCTGGATAAACCGCTCGGCTAGCCCATCACTCTGGGGTGTAGGCGGGTGGTTCGGGTTTTCTGGATGCCAAGTCTCTCACATACTTTTTGAAAGACCTGGCTTTCAAAGTTTCTCCCTTGGTCTGAATGCAGTTCGACAGGCATCCCAAACCGACTAAAGAATCCTGTAATGAGAGCTTCAGCAACAGTCTCAGCTTCTTGATTAGGTAGTGCATAGGCCTCGGGCCACTTGGTAAAATAGTCCACTGCGACTAAAACAAACCGATTCCCCATAGCTGAGCAGGGAAATGGCCCAAGAATGTCAATTGCCACCCGTTCCATTGGAGCCCCTACCTGATACTGTTGTAGTGGGGCAGTAGACCTTCCTTGGGGTCCTTTCCTGGCTGTGCATAAATCACACTTGCGGCAGTAGTCCTCTACATCGCCTGCACTGTCCCCAATAAACGCCTGCCTCACCCGCCTTAAGGTCTTGGTGACTCCAAAATGACCAACTCCAAGCGTTCCATGCATGTTCTTCAGGATCTCTTCACGCAGCTGTTGTGGTACAACAATCTGCCACCTCCCTTCTCCAGTTGCAGGGTCCTTCCATTGTCGCTTCAATACCCCCTCGTCCACAACCAAGCTGTCCCACTGGGACCAAAGACCCTTAACTGCAGGTGATTCCAGTGCCACTTCCTCCCAGCAGGGACGATGCTGTTCCTCTTTCCAGTGGAGAACCTTCTTGACCTCAGGGTCACATTCCTGACTAACTCGCCATTCTTGGGTACAACCTGGCACTGAAAGAGCTTGGCACTGAACCTTATCAGGATCCTCACAGCTTTGATCTTGACGCTCCCTTTTCTCACAATAGGCACATCCCTGATCTGCGCAGGGTCGTCGAGACAGAGCATCTGCATTTTTGTGTTTCTCACCAGGTCGATGCTCTACTTGAAAGTGGTAAGTCTGAAGCTCCTCCAACCAACGAGCAATCTGACCCTCAGGTTCTCGAAAAGACAGTAACCACTGGAGAGCAGCATGATCAGTGCGGACCACAAAGAGAGACCACACAGGTAGTGCTTGAAGTGACGAACAGATTCTACCAGGGTGAGGAGCTCCCTCCGAGTTACACAATAATTCCTCTCAGCTTTTCTGAGAGCACGGCTATAGTAAGCCACCACACGCTCTCCCTCTGGGTGCCGCTGTGACAGCACAGCCCCTAAGCCCACATCACTGGCATCGGTGTCAAGGAGAAATGGCAGGTCAATATTGGGTGGAGCCAAGATCGGTGCACCGCAAAGGGCTTCTTTCAATTTACAAAAGGCGGCTTGTTGGTCCTCCCCACTGGAATGCTTCATCTGGGCTCAATAAACGATGCAAGGGTGCAGCAATAGTGGCAAATTCAGGTACAAATCGCCTATAGTAAGAGGCCAGTCCAAGAAATTCACGAATCTGCCTTCGATCCTGTGGCTCTGGCCACTCTTGCACAACAGACACCTTATCTTTCTCTGTGGTGACACCTCTTTGACTCACACGGTGACCCAGAAATGACACTTCTCTCCGGAGAAGGTGGCACTTATCAGGATGAAGTTTAAGGTTGGCCACACGAAGCTTCTGCAGAACCTCCCTCAAGGACTCCAGAGCCTCCTGGAATGTCTTGCCATGAACCAGTAAATCATCCAAGTAGACAAGGCATTGAGTACCAGACATACCTGCCAATACTTTATCCATTAACCGTTCAAAGGTAGCTGGAGCATTGCAAAGACCAAAAGGCATAACTCGGAACTGCCAGAGTCCCTTTCCTGTGGAGAATGCAGTCTTAGGTCGAGCTTCAGGTGTTAGCGGCACCTGCCAGTAGCCACTGCGCAGGTCTAGTGATGAAAACCAGGCTGATCCTGCCACCAAATCCAGGGACTCATCAATGCGAGGCAACGGATAGGAGTCCTTGATGGTTACAGCATTTACCCGCCGATAATCAACACAAAATCGCCACTTGCCATCCTTCTTGGGAACAAGGACCACAGGAGAGACCCAGGGAGACTCAGAGGGTTCGATAATCCCGGCCTGTCTCATTTCCTGCAGAATGTTCTCAGCTGCTGTCTGTTTAGCTAGTGGCATACGGCGGGCGCTGTTTGATAGGGAAAGCACTCCCAGTATTGATGTCATGCTGCACAAGAGAAGTCTGGCCAACATCATCTGCAGAGGTAGCAAAACGGTCCCTAAAGTCATGTAATAACTGCCAGAGCTGGCGCTGTTGCTTGTGTGTTAACCCTTTCCTGTTGGCATTCCAAACAGTGCTGACAACCTTCATTACTGGTACGGGTTGAGTGATGTTAGTAAAAATAGGCACATGTTCTTCTTGGGGAGCCACCACTGGTGGTTCCCTTCTGCCTTGCTGGTGCCCTAACAAGGGGAGTGTCCCAATGCCTTGAAGATACAGAGTCCCCATCTGAAGATCTATTCGTGCTCCAACTGCTTGTAAGAAATCAAGTCCCAAGATACAGGAGTTGTTGATATTAGCCACCCAGACATCCTGCACCCACTGCTTCTCAGCAATACAAATGTCTACTTGTGCTCTGCCTAACATGGGGTCATCTCACCTGTAGCTGTCATCAACTTAGTAGAATTGGCTGCACATAGGACCGCCACATCCAACATGTCAGGATGGATAATAGATGCAGTTGACCCTGTATCCACCAGTGCCTTGCATACATGGCCAATCAAAACTGAAAGGTGACAGTAATCTCCCTCACCCAGCTGACCAACAGGGACTGTTCTTGGGGCCAGCGTTGTCCCTCCTACACTGGTCCCATTTCGTTTCCCGGTACAATGCTTACTTGGGAGTCCTCTTGTTTAGCCCTACTGGGGCAGTCACGTTGCAAGTGTCCATGTTGTCCACAGTACCAGCAGCGGGTGGGCGATTAGGCGTGAAGGATTCCTGAACTTCTGTACGGTAGTCACTGGAGCCACTGCCTCATACTCTTGTTCTACATCTATGGCCTTAGTTTGGTGGATAGCTTCTGGTCTCCTCACCTTGGTCGACTCTGCTGATGGAAGAGGTACTTGGCTGTAACCCTCTTTAAGTATTTGTTCTGCCTCCTGGGCCGCAGACAAAGCTTGTTCCAAGGTCTCAGGCTTAGCAAAACGGACCTGCTGTCGGAGATATGGTGGGCTCAAACCCGCAGAAATGCCTCCTTAGCCAACTCTGCCTGCACGGATCTGTCAAAATGGGGATAACCCGTCGCACCAGAGACTGTACATCTGCTGCAAATGCCCCAGGGCCTCAGTTGTCCTGCGAACCCTCTGCTCCAGCTGTTGTCTTATTGTAGTCACAGCTTCTATATGGCCAAACCGTCGCTCCAATGCAATTTCCAAAGCATGGGCATTTAACAGCTCATCTTCTGGCACATCCGTCAGAACCACCAATGCATCACCATCCAATGCTGCAGCCAGCTGCACAGCTTGGTCCTCCAAACTCCAGCCATTTGCCCTGGCAATCATGCGAAAACGGGTGTTGTATGCTTCCCAAGACCCAGTTCCATCAAATCTGCCAATCTTTAATACAGTCCCACCCATCCGTTGTGTCTTTATTTCATCACTCACATGCACCGCCTCCTAGCCGCCCTCAGCCACGTGTTGTCCATGCAGCATAACAGTTCTGTGTAGCCACGGCGCCCTTCGCGCAATCCTTCAGCCAACACATTTATTGCCTCTCCATCTACGTGTGCCAACAACTGCCCTGCTCCATAATCCTCCGTCCATCCGTACGTATTTGCTAAATAAAGGAAGCGCTGTTTGAATTCGGTCCACGCCAACACACTCGGGAAGCGCTGCAATTCTTTCGTTTCTATCGCTCCGTCCGGCCTCGCATTAAATTGAGCGTCTTCCATAAAATGGGGTCGCTCTGCAGGCTCAACAGCATTCAGCCTCATAAATGCAAACTGTTCCGAAGGAGGCTCTAAGTCGCCCTCTTGCTTCACGCGGGCTGAAAAACTGCCCTCCTCCATGAGTGCTAACTGCCTAGGCGAACTTATATGCGGCGTGAACGCTTCTTTAAATACACTCTCACCCGGACTTTGACTGCTGCTTCGTTTCATTTCCACACTGTCGCGACTCCGTTTGTCTAATAACCAAATCCCACTTCTGATTACCAATTTGACGTCCCGTCGAATAAACACACTCAGGAGCCGCTTGTCCGAAGAAGTCTTCCAAATGCCGACTGGCTTTTTATTCAATATGCCGCGATATAAACGGTGCCCTACAACCGCCCGTTGTCTGGGTCACGGGGACACCTCCAAAATAACAATGACTAATCACCTTTGTCCTTAAAAACAGTTACTTCCCTTCTTTACACCTTATGCTGTTCTCCTCACTTTCTCCAGTCTCTGCCACTCACCCTTCCGGCCACACCACCCCTTTTTATCACGCCCCATTAATTAACCCGGATCCCTGTCACTCATCTCTCTCTAGGGAGGTGCCCCAAGCCCTTACAAACAGGGTTCCCCCAAGACTCCACCCCAACACTGCTTCCCTTCCCTTCCCTATAGCCCATGCAATGGCAAGACACGTCACAGTATTTTAGACTTACTTTACTGAACATTGTTCAGGTACAAATTTCCTTTATCATTCCAACCGTACCCCCATTAACATGTCTATCGAGGTGATCACCATCGATCAAAGAACTGTCACTTAACGAGTGTTTTACATGCCCAGAGATGGCACCTGCCTTTTCCATTCTCTTTGTTACATATTGCACAGCCATATCAGGCTCACTCTTGATATCCGGAGGAACATTGTGTCTTATGTATTGAATGACTGGGACAGGTTCAAGGTTTGGACTGATGACGGTACAGGAGATAATTATACTACAAAGGAGCACTATAAGAGTGAAATGCTTAAGCCCTTCACCTCTGCATCTGCATGTGAGTTGATGGCTGCCTCTGAATTGTTCGGTTGTCACTTTCAAGTGTACCGAAATGGCCAAATATTTTACACCTTTCGACAACAGCCAATGCCTCTTAAACATTTTAGATTTACAGGTAGCGATTTCAGTAGTGGACACTTTGATGTTTATGAATGTTTAAACTCTCAAAAGCTGGATGTGAAGTTATCGATGAAACCGGTTGTATACTTACAACGCTTGACAGATGCCGAATGTCTCTTCAACACAAGTCCTACAAATACTGTTGTAATTGAAACAAACCATGAAATTCAAACCGATTATGACAGCAGCAATCCAAGCTGTGAGATTTGAAACAAGATTACTGTTCACATGGCAAACTGTACGTTGCATGCTCAAGAGTAAGCTCAGCACACAGCTTGGTCATATTACAACCGGTGGGCCGAACTCACAATGTGGTATACAAAGAGATCCTTAACAAATAATTATTGGTATATTTTCCTTCAGTTTAAAAAGGTTTAATTTTCCTCTTAATAAAAATTTTAAGGCAGTACTTCGCCGCTGCGAAGCGCGGTTATTTTGCTAGTATATATATATATATACTGCTCAAAAGATTTAAAGGAACAGAGTATAGCATAAAGTCAATGAAACTTATGGGATATTAATCTGGTCAGTTAAGTAGCAGAGGGGGTTGTTAATCAGTTTCAGCTGCTGTGGTGTTAATGAAATTAACAACAGATGCACTAGAGGGGCAACAATGAGATGACCCCCAAAACAGGAATGGTTTAACAGGTGGAGGCCACTGACATTTTTCCCTCATCATCTTTTCTGACTGTTTCTTCACTAGCTTTGAATTTGGCTACAGTCAGTGTCACTACTGGTAGCATGAGGCGATACCTGGACCCTACAGAGGTTGCACAGGTAGTCCAACTTCTCCAGGATGGCACATCAATACGTGTCATTGCCAGAAGGTTTGCTGTGTCTCCCTGCACAGTCTCAAGGGCATGGAGGAGATTCTAGGAGACAAGCAGTTACTCTAGGAGAGCTGGAGAGGGCCATAGAAGGTCCATAACCCATCAGCAGGACCAGTATCTGCTCCTTTGGGCAAGGAGGAACAGGATGAGCACTGCCAGAGCCCTACAAAATGACCTCCACCAGGCTACTGGTGTGAATGTCTCTGACCAAACAACCAGAAAGACTTCATGAGGGTGACCCAAGGGCCCCATGTCCTCTAATGGGCCCTGAGCTCACTGCCCAGCAGCATGCAGCTCGATTGGCATTCGCCATAGAATACCAGAATTGGCAGGTCCGCCACTGGCGTCCTGTGCTTTTCACAGATGAGAGCAGGTTCACCCTGAGCACGTGACAGAAGTGAAAGGGTCTGGAGAAGCCATGGAGAACGTTATGCTGCCTGTAACATCGTTTAACATGACTGGTTTGGTGGTGGGTCAGTGATGATCTTGGAGGCATATCCATGGAGTGACTCACAGACCTCTACAGGCTAGACAACGGCATCTTGACTGCCATTAGGTATCAGGATGAAATCCTTGGACCCATTGTCAGACCCTACGCTGGTGCAGTATGTCCTGGTTTCCTCCTAATGCACGACAATGCCCGGCCTCATGTGGTAAGAGTATGCAGGCAGTACCTGGAGGATGAAGGAATTGAAACAATTGAATGGCCTTCACGATCCCCTGACTTAAACCCAATAGAACATCTGTGGGACATTATGTTTCGGTCCATTAGGCGCTGCCAGGTTGCTCCTCAGACTGTACAACAGCTCAGGGATGCCCTCATACAGATCTGGGAGGAAATGCCACAAGACACCATCCGTCGTCTAATTAGGAGCATGCCCCGACGTTGTCAAGCATGCATACAAGCTCGTGGAGCCCAACACAAGATACTGAAAAGCATTTTGAGTAGTAGAAATTAAGTTTTTGAAAAAATGGACTAGCTTGCCACATCTTCATTTCACTCTGATTTTAGGGTGTCTACACAATTAAGCCCTCTGTAGGCAGAAAACTTTTATTTCCATTAAAAGACTTGGCATCCTTTTGTTCCTAAGACATTGCCCTGTCGTTATTTGTATAGATATCCAACTTCATATTGAGATCTGATGTATCTAATGTGTTTCTTTAAAGTGTTCCTTTAATTTTTGTGAGCAGTGTATGATATACAGTAATCCCTCGCTATATCGCACTTAGACTTTCGCAGCTTCACTCTATCGCGGATTTTATATGTAACCATATCTAAATATATAACTCAGATATTTTTCTGCTTCGTGGGTTTCTGTGGAGAATGGGTCTTTTTACTTCCTGTACAAGCTTCCTCAGTTGGTTTGCCCAGTTGATTTCATACAAAGGGCGCTATTGGCCGAGAAACAATCAGAGCATGCAGTCAAGTTCCTGTGTGCTGATTGGCTCAGCGACGGAGCGCTGAATTCGATTCCGCTGCGTTAACCAGGAAGTCTCGTCTTGCTCATTCAGCATTAATGTGTTTTGCTGCGTAAAGAGTTAACTTTTGTGTTCTTTTGTGTTTAACTTTGTGCATAGTCAAGCCCTTCGTTATGGCTCCAAAACAATCTGCTCCTGCTACTGCTTCAGGGGCCGTGCCCAAGCACCAACGGAAGATGCTAACGATTGCCGAAAAGGTAAAAGTTTTGGATATGTTGAAGGAAGGGAACATCTACACTGCGGCAGAACGCCAATATGGCATCAATGAGTCCACGATTCTTTTTATTTAAAATATGGAGGAAAAGAATATAAGATCTACAGCCGCAGTGTCCTTTAACCAGGGCGCAAAATTAGTTGTAAGTGGATATAATAAGGCGGTAGTCCGGATTGAATCTGCTTTAGGGATTTGGATTGAAGACTGCTGGAAGAACAATGGCAGTGCTACACAGTCGCCTGAAGAGGCTTCTTTAGAAGAGCTGTAATGCTCTCCTTTGTTGTGCTGTAAAATTAAACTCATTGTTATCGGACAAGTCGTTGTGTCATTGTTGGTGAGTAACCATATTTAATTTTCTATGTACAGTACTTAGTATGTTTAGTGTCACTGTACACACATTTTACTGTATACAATGTTTCTTGCATTATACGTTGCTGGTGGCCTGTCTATTGTAATGGTTGTAACATATGTGATATCAGAGACGCGCGATATCTTTAAAATAATATTTAGGTTTTACTGTATATAAACAGGTGTTAACATACATAATTTCAACGAATCTTACCTAATATCTAAGAGAATACAAAGGGTTTATGCTGTATAACTATGCGGGAAATGTTTATAAGAGTTAGGGAGAGTTTATAAGGGTTTAAAATATATAAAAATAACCATATGAACATATGGTTTTTACTGCGCGTATTTTCACCTTTTGCGGGGGTTCTGGAATGCAACCCCCACGATCAAATAGGTATTACTGTATATATATCCAACCATCCATTTGCTACCCCGCTGAATCTGAATACAGGGTCACGGGGGTCTGCTGGAGCCAATACAAGCCAACACAGGGCACAAGGCAGGAACCAATCCTGGGCAGGGTGCCAACCCACTGCAGTATATATATATATATATATATATATATATATATATATATATATATATATATTTTATATATATTGTGGTAGTTCAGCCTTAGCACAGACAGACATGGGCACAATGCTCCAAAAAACACACTTTTTAATTTGTAAAAGTTCTTGTCCTTTTCTCTCCTTTCCAGATTTCTCCTGCTGCCTTTCCTCCTCTCCTCCCGAGCGTTGCCTTCTTCCTCCCGACATGGCTCTCTCACTTGGAGGAGGCAGCCTCTTTTATAATCACAAGGATGTGCTCCAGTTGCTCTCTGATGATTTTGCGGTGGCACTTTCTGGTGTGGTTGAAGTGCCGCATGAGCACCTGGTAGCACTCTGGGTGTCCCTGGAATCTCTTCCACCAGAATTTTTGGGTGTGGCGGAAGTGCTGACACCCAGGGCTCCACAATCCTCCTGGCGCCCCCCTGTGGTGACCATGGGCCTCAATGGGGTTGAGCTTCCATGTTCCGTTCCCGTGGTCCCCATACACACCAGGGTGGCCACCCTCTCATGGCCCAGGGGAGGTATAATCCCTCTCCTGGTCCTTCTAGGCATCCCAGCTGGGCATAGGGCCTGGCCATCTGCCACAAATGAAATTAACAACAGGTGCACTAGAGGGGAAACAATGAGACGACCCCCAAAACAGGAATGGTTTAATAGGTGGAAGCCACTGACATTTTTCCCTCCTCATCTTTTCTGACTGTTTCTTCACTAGTTTTGCATTTGGCTACGGTTAGTGTCACTACTGGTAGCATGAGGCGATACCTGGACCCTACAGAGGTTGCACAAGTAGTCCAACTTCTCCAGGATGGCACATCAATACGTGCAATTGCCAGAAGGTTTGCTGTGTCTCCCAGCACAGTCTCAAGGGCATGGAGGGGATTCCAGGAGACAGGTAGTTACTCTAAGAGAGCTGGACAGGGCTGTAGAAGGTTCTTAAACAATCAGCGGGACTAATATCTGCTCCTGTAGGCAGGATGAGCACTGCTAGAGCCCTACAAAATGACCTCTAGCAGGCCACTGGTGTTAATGTCTCAAACAATCAGAAACTGACTTCATGAGGGTGGCCTGAGGGCCCGACATTCTCTAGTGGGTCCTGTGCTCACTGCCCAGCACCATTGAGCTCAATTGGCATTTACCATAGAATACCAGCATTGGCAGTCCACCACTGGCGCCCTGTGCTTTTCACAGATGAGAGCAGGTTCACCCTAAACCCGTGATAGACATGAAAGGGTGTGGAGAACGTTATGCTGCCTGTAGCATTGTTCACCATGACTGGTTTGGTGGTCGGTCAGTGATGGTCTGGGGAGGCATATCCATGGAGGGACGCACAGACCTCTACAGGCTTAGTCAACGGCACCTTAACTGCCATTAGGTATCGGGATGAAATCCTTGGACCCATTGTTGTCAGACTCTATGCTGATGCAGTGGGTCCTGGGTTCCTCCTGGTGTACAATGATGCCCGGCCTCGTGTGGCGAGAGTATGCAGGCAGTTCCTGGAGGATAAGGGAATTGATACCACTGACTGGCCCCCACAATCACCCAATCAGACTCCAATAGAACACCTCTGGAACATTATGTTTCAGTCCATTCGACGTCACCGGGTTGCACCTCAGACTGTCCGGGAGCTCAGTAAAGCCATGGTCCAAATCTGGGAGATCCCCCAGGACGCCATCCGTCGTCTCATTAGGAGTATGCCCCGATGTTGTCAGGCATGCATACAAGCATGTGGGGGCCATGCAGACTACTGAGTGTGATTTGGAATTGTTGCAATGAAATTTTAGCAAAATGGACAATCCTGCTGCATCATTTTTTCACTTTCATTTTTGGGGTGTTTTTGAATTCAGCCCTCTGTAGGTTGATAATTATTTCCATCAAATGTTTCTTTTCATTCCTATTACCCAGTCCATATCAGTATATATATCCAGCATATTTTTGGAAGTGCTCCTTTAATTCTTTTGAGTGGTCTGATTTGGGAGGTGGTGGACAGTGCTTATTTGGAGGTGTAGAGGAGGAAACAGATTGTTTTGTGGTTGTTTACTTGCCTGTTTATCTATGGCTGTGCTTCTTGGAGGGCACTGTGAGGAGGAAGAAAATCAATTGAATAACTACTATATATTGCTCCCATTACAGTTTCACTAAACTGCAAACAGCACAACTATGCCATTATCAGCTCCTTGATTATAGGAAACTCTGCTGATGACAATTTGCACCTGCATTCATGTCCACCACCTCAACTATGCAAACCAAAATGAGTAACTGGTCTGAGAGATTTAAAGGCCACCCTTTCAAAGTGAAATTCAATGTTCTCTTTTAGGTATTTGCAGTTAAAGCTTACATGTTAAAAGCAGAATACTTAAGGATTTATCTAGATATTTGTGACCAAAGATTAGATTAGGTGTGCTTACAGTCAATATTCCCCGAGTAGCAAACTTTATGCTCAATGTTTTATACATAGAGCACTTAGGAAAAAGCCAGACAGAAAGCTAGTCTAGTTTATTCTCTAATCAGATTTTGCTTAAGTTCACCCATACTGCTCTAACACCCTGCCCAGTAGTTGGTGTCATCTTCATTTAAATGTAAAGTAAAATCATGTTGTGTAGTACACTCAGATTTGGTGGCTTTCAAGACATACCAGGGCCTGTAGTCTGCATGTCCTTTTATTTACCTGCAAAACCCAGTAAAATGCAACTTTCACGAAAAATAAGGGTGCAACAACTTGTGTTCCTTAAATCAAAGGAAAAGACCCAGTCTAAAAATCTATCACCATTATGTGAAAAGCTTTATTTACAAATTACTTGTTGGCTTTAAGTAAAACAAACCAAAGGGTATTTAATCAAAAAACATAGAAGTGAACTCTGGGAAAGTAGAAATATTTCCAATTTTGCTTTATTTTGAAATATTTTTCTCTAGCTCATGCAGAATATTTGCAGAGTTTCATGTTATAAGCAGTCCACAATACATATTTCTCATGTGGTTATCCAGCATGCTCCTCCTTTTTTTTTCTTTCTTTTTGCCAGGTGTAGTTTCTTGCCTGGGGTGTAGTTCCATCTTTCTCTCTTACATGTGTAGACTTCAGTAGCCGCTGAACTGGAAAAGCTAGATGGATATAAATAGAGATTATTTTGTGAGAATTTGTTGAGGGGAAAAAAAAAAAAAACGACATCCTTCCTGTTATTTGGACACTAAATATAGACCCTAAGTGATCATTACTGAAAGTTGTTCTCCATTGCTTTCAATGCATATAGACAGCAAACGCAGGAAAATCGAATGAATCTTTTTGGCCCCCGACATCCTATTACTAGTACATATATATGTACTATGTATATGCAGCTGTTTTTGTAAACTACAGGTATGTTTGCAGCCGTTGGAACCAGGTGTGCTACTATTAGCACATACTGGGGAGACTGGCATACAGTCCGTGAAACACAGGATGTGAAACAGGTAGTATAGAAGTATATGGCAGCTATTGTATAACAATAGTGATTTTTTTGGTTTTATTTCTGAGCTTCCTAAACACCCAAAAAGTAGAACAAAATAGTTTTTCCCCATAAAAACAGAAAATCTAGCCCCAAAAGGGTTAAAAGTAGTGAATCCTAACCTGAGCTAAATGGAAATTCCTTTTTGCGTCACAAAACCAAACTTCCACATGAGGCACCATAGCTAGCAGCCCAGATCAGCCACTGGGCTGCACAGAGATTTCTGTTTAGCTCAGCAGAACTGATTTGTTTTTCCACTAGGCTGAGATGGTGTCCCAGCAGTGGCATTTACTTGGAGGATAGAGGCTGGGAGGGAGGGAGGGAGGTAAATACCTATGACAGTCAGAACACCATCACAGGAGGTATACCCAGTATACTGCTCACATGTATGTTGCTTAAAACACATGTTTATTCTGAAACTTGTTGTAAAAACTGAACCATAAATGAACTGCAAACTCAAACTCAAGATTTAAAAAAAAAAAAACCAGGCTGAAATGAATTGTGAAGTGGCTAAAGTTTTTGCCCTTCCTGCAAACTACTAACCATCCAGAGGAGCCTACCTTGCATAACCAAAGTTATTTAATTATGTACACAGGCAAACTAATGCTTCTTAGTTACACACCAAAGTCTGGTCGAAGATGCCAGTTGTTTCAATCAACTGAATTTCTAAATTTTATTTATACATCTTCCCTACAAAATGAACATCCCAACCTACATAGCATATGGATGTGGAAAGGTGAATTAACCTTTAGGTACATTTGAAATTAAATCATCTTGCAAATCCATTTTATTATTTGTTGAAAATGATAAAACATCCATTACATGATAACATGAATGCATTTATAGATCGCAGAGATGTATCAGTATATTCAGAAATGACAATCGTGACTGTATCAGTGACCATTGGTAGACACAGGTACTGACGATTCAGCGCATTCCAGTTCTTTAGGCCTTGAAACACATTTCACATTAAGATATTTCAAATGCATTTTCTTATCTCTAGATAGGTTCTTGTACATTTTGAGATATCTTGGAATAGGCTTGTATTCACTCTTGAGATACTGTGTTTGAAATCCAATTCAACATATCACAGACATGTCTTATTGCTGTTAAAACATACAGCAAGACATTTCTGTTAACACACCACATTAAAAAGTATAACTTTCAAAACATGAAAATGCAGGTGCTATGGTGAGACATACTAGGTAAACAGGTCTGATGCTTAGTACTTTGATACATGAGTTTTCAAGGCAACATGGGGGAACTAAAGGTAGCCATATCTGTGTCAAATTGCTGACATTGGTTACGAAAACTAAAAAATCATTTCATATGTCAAGATTAACAGTTTTAAAAATATACTGCATTGGCAAAATATGCCTTATATTCCATATTTATTTTCATTTTATATTATAGAATAAATGCTGCAAAGTAAAACCTTACAAACATAACATAATTGAATCAGTGCCTCTGTCTCAACAAACCCATATACTTTGAATTTCATAAAGCTGTAGTTTTAAAAGTATAGCTGTGCTTATGACTCAATTTATGTCCTACAACACACAAACTAGTGTAAGGGGCAGAAAACCTTACCTCCCTGAACAAAAAAAAAATTACACAAGTTTATACCCTACTTGTATAGATTATGTCAACAGATTATTTTTTAGAGAGATTCAAAGGAGGCCTTCAGTTCGCAGTATGTGTTTTAAACTGTTACAGTGGGAGATCTTCAGTGTAATGGGCAGCTATCTAGCAGGAATCATTAGGTCCCATGATTGCTCTCTGCATGGTTGTGCAATGACCAAGGAATATGTAAGCCATTTTAAAGGACCAGGTGTACCCAGGGGTACACTATTTCCCATTATGTTCATCTATTATTCTATGATGGTGAAGTTCCTATACACACACACAACTGATTTAATAGTGTTTCATGAACATCAGGATGAACCAGGTCTAGATATTTTTATTACTACGTAGAAGCTTCTGAATGAAAAAGTATATATTTTTTCACCTTCCCTCAAATAGATGTAGGCTTTACTTTTTGAAGACTTGTGCTACCACACAGATTTCAGAATTTGCATGTTTGCTTTATTGCTTTCCAGGAAGGACTGAAGCTCTGCTGAAGGCAAATGGTGGACTTTTTTCTATTAGGTCCTTAATATTAATTTTGTTTGTTTATTTTGTCCCCTGGGCGGCACGGTGGCTCAGTGGTAGCGCTGCTGCCTCGCAGTTAGGAGACCCGGGTTCGCTTCCCGGGTCCTCCCTGCGTGGAGTTTGCATGTTCTCCCGTGTCTGCGTGGCTTTCCTCCGGGCGCTCCGGTTTCCTCCCACAATCCAAAGACATGCAGGTTAGGTGGATTGGCGATTCTAAATTGGCCCTAATGTGTGCTTGGTGTGTTTGTGTGTGTCCTGCGGTAGGTTGGCACCCTGCCCAGGATTGGTTCCTGCCTTGTGCCCTGTGTTGGCTGGGATTGGCTCCAGCAGACCCCTGCGACCCTGTATTTGGATTCAGCGGGTTAGAAAATGGATGGATGGATGGATGTTGTCCCCTGCTATATCTGGAAATTAACTAATGAGATCTCAAAATGGTCTGGTTGTTATTAGAAGGTACATTTAAAATGCATTTCAGATATATTTTCTTTGACTCCCATATGAGATATTTAAAATACAGTTAAGTATCTGAAACTGGTTTCCTAAAGTATTAAACAGTGTTTCTGCAGCAGTTTAGGTCTTAATTGTCAAGATAAATTAAATATTGTTGAAAACAACTTTCAATAGACAGGAATGTATTTCTGGATATCTGAATAGCATTTAAGGTGTCTGTTTGCATACATTTCAAAACAGCTTTCTGTAAACTATTGACATATTAAATTTATATCTAGAGACTTCAAAAATGACTAGTTTTAAAAAAATCCCAAATTAATCATAAAAAATAGGTTTCACATATTTTAAAATACATACGAGGTTCTCCTGAAATCTCAAAATTCATTGCTTATGCCTTAAGAAACATTACTTATGAGATTTCTTCAAATGAGTTTCAGAAATCTGAAAAGTGATAATGCATTTTTTAAGATATCTGAAATTCATTTCAATATTATATCTATATTTAGCTTACCATGAAGATACAATTTGCCATCTCTAAATCATCCAAAAGTTCCTACCAACCTTAGCCAGTTTACAAAGCTTAGTCCACCAATTCCAAGCTGACTTCCAGGCACACCTTCTGTGATCTTCGTCCTAAAATGTTAAAGGTACAGAAAAAGACCAGAATCAATGCAAAGAGAAATGCAGGTTTGGACAGAGAGGTCATTAAAAAATGCTAGTGTATGCAGTCCAGACATTGTACTAGAGACAACATCTGGATTCAACTGGAATCCAGTTAATTCTTTAGCATCTTCCTGTCCTCAGAAAACCATAAGAGTTTAGTGTAGAACACTAGTGGACATATCAGGAAGCCTCATTTATCTTATTTTTATTAAAGTTCTTCTCAATTTTGTCATTGTTCAGCACTGCATAAAATTTAAAATTTGATATAAAGAAAAACTGCCATATTGTCAATGTATTTAAATTTAAAAACACAAAACTGCACATGCACTTATGAACCCAGATTAGCATTTTTTTTTTTTTTTTTTAAAAATGTATAGTATCTGACTCTCCAGTAGTTTGGATGGTACCTTCAAGTCACCCTGCATAGTGGCAAATGGCAATTATTTCTTAATGAAGATAAATTTCTGTTTTTCCACTCTCTTAATTTGCTTATCCAACTCGTCCATCTCTTTTTCTAGTGTTTCCCAGCGCACCCTCTTGGAGACTGTATCAGTGACCATAGGTAGACACAGGTACTGACGATTCAGCGCATTCCAGTTGTTCTTTAATCCTTGAATAATTTTTTGCCTTTCTGATTCTGGAAGAGGCTTGGGTACTTCTCGTCGAGCCTTCTCCGCGAGGTATGTCTCATATTCCTTTTGTTTTTCTCTGCGTCTCACTATATACTCAGGTAACTTCCCATAGTCTTCTTTGTAAATAAATATGGGACATCCTGAATCATCATAAAACTTTTTTGTTGTATAGTATGGCATGCTCTTTTGAGGAGCACCCTTAATGACCTCCACTGCATTGAGGGTGATGTAGTCTCTGTTGTTCTGGATTCCCATTATTGGGATATCCATTAGGGAGGGCAGTGGTGGTTTCCTCATGTAGTGATCAGGATATCGAAATGGTTTCTTTTTGGGCAGTTTAGGCTCCTTTGAATGTTTGCGTAGGAAATTGTAAGGGCCATGCGTATCTGCTTTCAGTGGCTCTTTACTTCTATACAGAGATGCTCTCCACTGCATTTTCTCTTTCACTGGGGCATTTAATCCAGTGCTGCATCTGCATAAAACAGGAGTATTGCATAAGCATGCAAATACATGCCAAAGATCTGAAAAACAAGGAGCAATCTCACCCAGCTAGTTAGTTTCATACAAGAACAAAGCAACATAAGTAAATAAATACATAACTTTACACCTTTTTACAGTGAATAATTAATGCTGAATGAATAATTGCATTTTTATCGGTATTGCGATGTAATTTTTGCGGTAATCAAATCGCTACATCAAACATGTGACTGCAATAAAATTGGTCAAGTAACTGAACTGCAAACTAAGTATGAGAGCAGAATCTCTGAGAGGCCACAACTCAAGTGTCCGTCACCTCGTTTATTGGCAAAGGCAGTGACAACATGGATATAACCGAGACCGAAAATTCTGTCTTAAAAGCAGAAGATTTTGCCCCCCACACGTGCTTACAAATTTGACGTAGGGTTTTACTTTAGAGAAGAAACACAACAAACCTGTTCATCCATTTTAACGCACTCAAAGATCAGTACGAAGAGTACTGTTCACAAACCACGGCCAGTCTGAAGGCGAAATCTGACTCCGTCGATTTCCAAAAGTTTTCAATGTGCATCACCATACAAGCCCGATTCACGACGTCAAAAAGAAATGACCCACTACCTGTATAAACTATCTGCTGCCGATAAATACTGCACCAAAGAAGTTTTGTCTATCTTGTCGACAAAGTTGATAAACGATACCAGGTTCCATCTTGTTCGTATTTTTCCCCAAGTCGCCATTCCGGAGATGTCTGAGCAGTGTCGTAAAGAGTTCTGGAAGAGCTGAAAGACGTAATTTTTCGCATGCACGACCAAGCAGGAAAACAGAGCCCTACATAACTTTAACTTCAACGACCGTTATTACAATTAATGACGGTGTTTACAACGTTCTACTTCCCCTAAGAACACAGTAAGGAAAATACAGCTATGGGATTACGTGAGGCTTTGGCTAGTATGTGTTTATTTGAAGATGGGCGAATGTGTTTTACTACTGACAATGCATTAAATACGATCAAAGCTAAATGACTGGCACGGACTTCAGTATTTTGGACAAATAACCGTCGGTAAGTGTTTTATTTTATTTCAGAAATTTAACTGGACACCAAAACATAATGCGGAGTTAAATGTTTGCCATTCTGTTATACCTTACACTACTTATTTTTTAGCGTGTTTGGCAAGACACTTTCAGGACGACTTAATGAGAGTGCTGGTAGTCATCAATGTAAATGTTTCAAATGTACTGTATAGACGACAGCTGCTAACATACTGGATTCCAAAACCAAGGCAATAAGCAGTAATGTTTTTTTCCTTCCTCTCTCTCCCCTTTCTCTGAAGTGCACTATTACCTGTTGTGGGCAATATGTTACGTTTTGCTGCAATCCCAGTTGATAGTTGTATATATTTAATGCAGTGTTCTATAGTGTTATCAAGTCTTCCAAGTCTTTAGAGTCCTGGTGCTTTCTGTTGTGCTATATGGTTGCGAGACATGAACGCTAACCAAAGACCTGAGACGAAGACTGGAATCCTTCGGTACTGCCGATTTGATTTACTATTAAACGAGCCGTTGCTCACGGAGTCCCGAATGAGTTACATTATCTGCATTGTGAGGTAGCATCAGTTCAGTTACGGCACTACGGCCATGTGGCACGATTCTCCGTGGCTGGTCCGGGGCGCACAATCCTCATTGACGAGGACCCGAGCGGCTGGACCAGGCGAAGGGGACGCCCACGTAACACCTGGCTGCGGCAGATAGGTGGTCATTTCCGGAGGGTGGGCCTGGATCGCGAGTCAGACCCAGGGTTGCCAACCGGAATGCCGAACTGTGCGGGATTGTATGCACAGAATAATTTTCAGAATTATATTTTTAAGTATTTTGCAGCATGTATTTCTTTCGGTAAAAATCATGTTTACACTTTTGCAATTTTAATACACATACAGCAAACAGTCTATTTATTGTATTTATCGCATTAATTACCATTATTCCATCTTTATCCGGTTTATCGTCCACTCGCAAATTTTTCCAGTATCGTGCGACATTATTCCCCCAAGGAGAATTAAATATGTGCTGTATAACAAATGATAAAATAGTTTATTTGGCAAGCTACTGACCAAACAAACTCATTTGGATTCAGCTACTTTTCCGATTTAATAATCTTTAGGCACCTAAGAATTAGATTAGCAGGAAACACTTACCCATTATGCAGCTGAAAATTGGATATCATATTGATAGCCCCTCGAAAACAAGGATGTGCAGGCACTGACTGAATAGGACTACATTGCATCACTCTACTTTATCACCATGGGAGATACCAAAGACCATCCTGGTGGGGACGTATGTGCTCATCCCGCAATCCTAAATTAAGAAGTGACAAATGCTGTCTTTCTGATTAAAGTGCATGAAAACACTTAGATCTTGTAGAGAGCAAGTGACCAATATTAGTGCCACTAATATTCCTTCGGACTACACTGCCCCATTACCCCCATGTGTGGTAACACCTGCGTTCCTGTTTTCCTTTCACAATAGTAGTGGTAATTAGGCTAATGAAAGAATCAAGGTCCAGATGACGTGATGTGTCAGTATGTTTAATCTAGAGGGGCAATTAGGCTGAAGAAATACATGTTTGAGCAGTTGAAGACAAAATCAATCATTTATTAAGAAATAGTGGACTGTGTAGATTAGACTGGAAAAACTTGAGATCAAAAATTATATTAAATGACACATTTGATGCTAAGACTTGGCAGACTGCCAGTGTTAGTATGATGTCTGTGAGTTATGAGACCACACAAATTATGATATTTGGTTGTGATGGAGATCACATGATTAGCTGGCTGCTGCAGTTTTTCTTGTTAGGTCTTTCTTTTTTATAAAAAGGCAATCTAAAAACTTGTCTGTTCCAGAAGGCACTTAAGTTGTAGTAATGTTTTTACCCTCTCTCAAAGTTCACCTCCAGGTCATTATGATGTAATAATCCTTATGATACAGCTCCTTGTCTGGGACCTTGTTATTTGTTCACAGTTCTAGCATTGTTGTATTCCTGTTAATTATCTTGTTGTGAAGGCCAAGTTATTGTTTTTATGAATTTATATTCAATACATGATTGATTCTTTTTATATTTAATTTAAAATATTTTCCATTTATCTTTGGACAGAATCTACTTCAGGGCTGTGTGGGAATGAAATATATATCTTGGACATATAAACAGTATATTTTTTTAGGAAAGTTTGAGTTATTTTATGTGACTAATTGCATTTTTTGACATACCTTGCTTGTTAAGTGAATTAGTGAATCTCAATTGGTCCAGATATGAATTTGTGTAACTGTGCTCATGTGAGTGCCTTCTGATTGACTGATATGCCACCCAGAATTTAGTGAAGCTTAGTTGATCCAAAGGTGAATTAGTGTGAGTGAGCTTGTGAGAGTGCCCTCTGATTGACTGGTATGCCATCCATAATTGATTCCTGTCTTTACCCCAGTACTGGATCTATACAACCTTTAAGATGGAACTAGCAGTAGGAGTAAATTTGTTTTACTTTTGTATATGGGAAAAATGTTATAAAATACATATTTTCCTTGCACAATTCTGTAAGTCACTTTTCAGGTTCTAGGAATGTAACTGTTAATTTGTTTTCTTAACGAAAGTACATTTCATGCATCACATGCTGATGACTCATGGACTGTTCTTGAAACTGGAGACACTCAATGACTCACTCCAATGACATGGGGGAAAGTCATAATCACTTGACATACAGCAACTGTATTTAATTATATGATTGCTCCATTTAATATTTTTGCTTTGCAAATCTTTTGACATATAAACTATTTCCTACTTTACAAGAAGGAAAACCAAATCTAAGATTATAAAATGATTTTTGTTTAAATTACTGGTGTAGTAGTTAAATGCTGCTTCCTGGCATATTTGAGCACAGCAATTACTTGTAAAGAATTTGCACATAAGAGTTCCTGTTTTAAATTAGTTTCATTCATGGAGTTTTACTCCAAATGATAGTAAAACTGTTTCATTTTCACCTGTTACATAGCTAAAAAAAGGATCTCTCTTTTACTAGGGGGCTCCGCCCCCTGCTCGCTTTGCTCTCCCACCCCCGGGTTTGGTTTACCGGATATACAATTTATTTTATTTATGTTATTTTAATGGGAATTGTTACATATGCATTATTTTCACTTTTGCTTTAAAACATTTGTAAAAATAGTGCTTGTCCTTTATTTCCAGCTCTGGGCGTGGTTACATTTCTTTCTCGCAGGACGTATAACGCTGCTTGCGTTGTGAAGGCAGTGTGGCTGAATGCACGCTAAGGACATGCCGTCGGATCATATGCTGTCTTTCTGCTGTTGGCAAGCTGCCTGTTCTGCTTGTCTCGCTGCCCTATCATTCCAAAGCCTGTACAGCAGCTGGCCTTTTGCCACTTTGTGTCTCTGCCGCTCACGTTGTGAAGAGTGGTGGTTTGTCAGTGTACTTTATACATAAAATATATGTTGGCATACCTTGCATAACTGTATGAACCCTTATGACACAATACAATTCAATACATTTATAGTCACAACTTTACTCTCTGATGACTTGCACTGAGTGGAGTCAGCCAGGGTTGCATAGTCCAGACAGAAGCTGCTGGTAGCCAGCCTCAAGCAGACTTCCAAATAATCATCAGTCATGGTGGACCAGTAGTAGGACTTAATAATCTTCATGTGGGAAAAGGCTGACTCACATAAATAAGTATAGCTGAATAATGTAGTCAAGGAGGTAGCACGTTTCCTCAAGTTTGGATACTTTTCCTATTTGAGTAAGTTCCAAAACTGTGCATGAGCCCTGGACTTCAGCTGAATGGCAGCCTGTAGTGTAATAATCTCATCCTCCACTGTAGACAGGTTTTAGGTGAAATAGTGCTGCAATTTTTGATGCGAGTCAATCAACCTCAATATCTTCCCTAAATGGATAGCATATAAATGTAGCGATTGGTTTGAGTAAAGCAAATTCTTGAAACCGTCTGTCAAAGTCTGACAGACAGTTTCAATCTGCTCTGTGTAGCTTACACTGTCAAGTTGCGCACGTCTTCCATGCATCTCCATCTCTGACGCAAGGTTTTGGATGTTCCCCAAATCATGGCGCTGCAGCTTTGAGGACAGATGTTGCATTTTTCATTTAAATGCATTAACTGAGCTAATAATATTGATCACGGTTTTGTCTTTTCCTTGCAGCTGTAAATTAGGCTCATTCAAAATGTTGGTCAGATCGGTAAAAATGCAGTCTAGCAGCCACTGATCGTCATTTAGTTGCTTGTATTCTGCATGTTTAATGACAAGGAGAAACTCCTTTATCTCCAGCCAGAGGTCTCGAAATCTCTGCAGGAATTTCCCCCTAGCCATCTGCCTCAACGAATGCCTCTTTTATCATCTCTCCAACTTGAAAGGACTTCTTATTCTTAATGAAGGAATGACTCACCAGGAATAATGCCTCTGTGTCTGCCTTTGCTTTTGAATTCAGCTGAGTGAAAAATGACTGCTGTCCAATTAACTGCATTTTTTGTTCCCTCACCCTTCCCTTTCTCAGCTTGCTTTTCGGAGGGAAGTCAGTGTTATAGTTTTTATGAACAGTTTGAAAGTGCCTTTCCACATTTTCCTTCTTTGGAATAGCAATGATAGATTAACAGATCAGACAAATACATTTCGATTGTGACATTGTGAGAAAAAAAATTGTAATTTTATATGATAGCACTGCTGTGCGCAAAACCGAGTCCAAAACAGAACTGAGGGAATAGGGAAAAGGTGGAGGGTTTTAAAGGGGAAGACAGGAAGTGAGAGCAAAGGAGTCGGGCTCATGAAGGTCTTCAGCCATAGGTTCGAGCCCGGACATGACATCACAGGGGCCGGTGCCGGCAAGGTCTTCTTCCAATGGCTCGGTCCTGGAAGTGACGTCAAGAGGGCCAGATGCTTAAAAAAATTAAAGGAGCACTTTGAAAACACATCAGATCTCAATGGAAAAAAATGATTTGACAGGCTAGTCCATTTTACTGAAATTTCATTGCAGCAACTCAAAATCATACTCAGTAGTTTGTAGGCCCCCACATGCTTGTATGCATGCCTGAACATTGCTCCTAATGAGATGACAGATTGTGTCCTGATGGATCTCCTCTGAGCTCCTGGACAGTCTGAGGTGTAACCTGGCGGTGTCAGATGGACCGAAACATAATTTCCCAGAGGTGTTCTATTGGATTTAGGTTAGGTGAGCGTAGCAGCCAGTGAATAGTATCAATTCCTTCATTCTCCAGGAACTGCCTACATACTCTTGCCACAAGAGGCTGGATATTGTTTTGGACCAGGAGGAACCCGGGACCCACCGCACCAGCATAGGGTCTGACAATGGGTCCAAGGATTTCATCATGATACCTAATGGCAGTCAAGGTGGCATTGTCTAGCCTGCAGAGGTCTGTGCGTCCCTCCATTAATATGCTTTCCCAGACCATCACTGACCTACCACCAAACTTGTCATGCTGAACGATGTAACAGACAGCATAACATTCCCCATGGCTTCTCCAGACTCTTTCACATCTGTCACATTTGCTCAGGGTGAACCTGCTCTCATATGTGAAAAGCACAGGGCACCAATGATGGACCTGCCAATTCTGGTATTCTATGGCAAATGCTAAATCGAGCTCCACAGTGCCAGGCAAGTGAGCACAGGGCCCACTAGAGGACATCGGGCTCCCAGGCCACTCTCATGAAGTCTGTTTCTGATTGTTTGGTTAGAGACATTCACACCAGTTGCCTGCTGGAGGTCATTTTGTATGGCTCTGGCAGTGCTCATCCTGTTCCTCCTTGCCCAAAGGAGCAGATACCGGTCCTGTTGATTAGTTAAGGACTGTCCAGATCTCCTAGAGTAACTGCCTGTCTCCTGGAACCTCCTCCATGCCCTTGAGACTGTGCTGGGAGACACAGCAAACCTTCTAGCAATAGTATGTATTGATGTGCCATCCTGGAGAAGTTGGACTACCTGTAAAACCTCTGTAGGGTCCAGGCATTGCCTCATGCTACCAGTAGCAACACTGACCATAGCCAAATGCAAAACTAGTGAAAAAAGTCAGAAAGATTAGGAGGGAAAAATGTCAGTGGCCTCCACCTGTTAAACCATTCCTGTTTTGGGAGTCATCTCATTGTTGCCCCTCTAGTGCACCTGTTGTTAATTTCATTAACACCAAGGTAGCTGAAACTGATTAACAACCCCCTCTGCTATTTAACTGACCAGATCAATATCCCAGAAGTTTAATTGACTCAATGCCAAATTCTGATTAAACAGTGTTCTTTTAATTTTTTTTAAGCAGTATATATTGCAGACATTTTTTCTTCTTTCAGTTCTGTTTTGTGCTCACATCTGTAAAGATCAACCTAATCAACCATTTTCAAGTATACAGTGTGGATCCCCAAACCCTACACTTTGTCATATGTGTTCTTTTTGTACTATCTAAACTAGAAAAAAAGAAAAGGCTTGAACAGGCTCAATGTAAATATAAACCTCAGACAGACGGTATCCCAGAAAAGCTTTGAAAGCAATGAACATACAGTAAGTCACCTGAAGAAAGTTGTTTGCAGACTGCATGGAGAGTATTACTCTTCAACTTTAACCCACTGTTCTCTCCATCAGTGTACCATGAGGAAGGAGCTGACATTGTCACTGCTTAATATAAATTGTAACTGGGTCAGATGCTGCTTATGATCATCTTCAAAAATTCATTATATTAATTTCCCCATATCAGGGGATGGGGATGGTAATGGAGGATGAAGATGTACAAAGCTACCTCTGAGCTTCTGTCTTATGGTAAGGGTCGGGATTATTCACGTCCTTGTTTGACATGGTGGTTCACACAATATGTTGAAGATGAAGGTTTCCCCAGGTTGTATAGCCCACTTTGCCTATTATTTTCCAATTAAGAAGAGTAAGGAATAAATGATGCCCGTCAGGTTTGCCCCTCATTTTTCAATTGGCTGTAGCATGTACATAAACTTTAGACAGAGAGACACACATTCTCAAATTATTTCCAGAATTACATCACTTTTACAATTAATGAAATGCATGCTGTTTCTAGCAATCCGTGCATTTGCACACATATATACACAAAACTGGTCTATTAAAATCAAATATTTTATGAATACATTTGTGGCTTCCCCAAAACCAGAAACCATTATTTTCTATCACAGACTACCATAACATTTAAGTAAAAATGCCATTGTTGAGCTCACTTCATACAAAGAGTTATGTTCGGTCTGTTGAAACAAAAAATACACACTTTGAATGAAGGCTCTAGGAGTCAGAGGATAGGCAAACAGAGTAATTAGGTTTAATGCAATAAACAATAATGCAGACTCAACCCAATTAGGCCAAACTGAGCTGAGCGCCGAACAAGCCAGAAATCACAGTTTATATAATCATTCCTTATCATCTTGACCTCGCTCATAACAATGCATTTGCTGTCCATTCTAACTCGCTTCTCCAGCTGGCTTCTCACAGGCCCTTTCTTGGCCACCAATATTTTCTGTATCTCTTCTGTATCTTCTGTTTCTCTGCATCATTCAGTATCATTCCTTGCTTCCATTATTTCCTAACTGGCCTTCAATCAACAAGTGTGCCCCCTGTTCTCCCTTCTCTGTCCTTGGGCAGTTTCTTTATGTCATTGTCTTCCTTCTCTATCTTTCTGAGTTGCTTAATATTGGTGGTTTCGCTCTGAGCTCAACTAAAAAATAAATATGGCAAATGCCTTTGTTTAACTGTTTGCTTGACATATCTAATTCATACTAAGTTTTAATGCTTCTAAAAGCTCTTAATTAGTTTTATTTCTATTTATGCTAATACATGACTTTTTATTTTACATAGTTCATGCTCATTTACAATTTGGCATTTTCCTGTCTTTCGTAATGATCATAAATACCTCTGTTTGCAGTAAAATCAAAAACGTATCATGGAGTATGTATCTGAACTGATGGCATGAGGCAGAAAAAGAAACTTATGAGAGGTAGAGGCAAAGGGAGCACTAGAGAGGTTCAAGTAGGCAAAATATAAGCCATATGTTGGTTACAACAGAACCCACAGTGAAAGACTCAATGTTCACTTAACTACACAGATGGCTTTGTAAACTTCATTAGAAATTCTTCCAAGCAAAAAGTAACTAAAGCTGACTTGCTGTGTTGAAGATTTTTGTAGTTCCCATGAAAGCTTACCATGTGATTTTTACTTTTTGCTATAGAAATATCAATAGTACTAAAACGTTGCATATGCCTGTTTTCATGGTTACATCGTGATGTATAAGAACTAAAGTTGGTGTAAAGCCATGCACATTCTCACACCAGCTCAATCCATTGCGTACTCAAGTTTTCAACTCGGTTTTGCAACCTGGCGGCACCCAGCATCAAAGCAGTTCAACTCTTTCTGGGTGGTTTCCCTTTATTTTTTAGATTCAAATCCCTGACATGGCTTTATCAAATACACTGAAATTAACCGCATATCGTTTATTAGTTTAAGGCATCTCATTTAATTAACCTGTAACAATATAATGGTCCACAGAATGGCCAAACTATTCCAAATACCATGGTTGCTTTAGCGTTGTTAGTGTACAACTCAGAGTACAGTGGTACCTTGGTTTACGTCCTTAATCCGTTCCAGATCCTTGGACTTATACCAAACAGGACTTATACCAAACAAATTTTTCCCATAAGAAATAATGGGAAAATGATTAATTCGTTCCCATGAAAAAAAATCCTATTGTTATTGGCATATTATACATTGATGGGGTTGTATAAAATAATTTAAACACTGCTTAATACTAAAATACATAAATACAAAATCAATTAGATTAAATAAATGAAAATGACTTGTCCGATAACAATGAGTTTAATTTTACTGCACAACAAAGGAGAGCGTTACAGCTCTACTAAAGGAGCCACTTCAGGCGATTGTGTAGCACTGCCGTTGTTCTTCTTCTGGCAGTCTTCAATCCAAATCCCTAAAGCAGATTCCATCCAGACTACTGCCTTATTACATCCACTTACAACTCGTTTTGCACCCTGGTTAAAAGGACACTGCGGCCGTAGATCTTATATTCGTTTCCTACTTTTTAAATAAAAAGAATCGTAGCCTTCAACAAATCCAAAACGTTTACCTTTTCGGCAATCGTTAACATCTTCCGTTTGCACTTGGGCACGGCCCCTGAAGCAGTAGCAGATCGTTTTGGAGCCATAATGAAGGGCTTGACTATGCACAAAGATAAACACAAAAGAGCACAAAAGTTAACTCTTTACACAGAGAAACACGTTGATGCTGAATGAGCGAAGGCAAGACTTCCTGGTTAACACTGCATTCAGCACGCAGGAACTTAACTGCGTGCTCTGATTGGTTAGCTTCTCAGTCAGGAGAACTTAACTGCGTGCTCTGATTGGTTAGCTTCTCAGTCATCCGCCAATAGCATCCCTTGTATGAAATCAACTGGGTAAACCAACTGAGGAAGCATGTACAGGAAGTAAAAAGACACATTGTCCACAGAACCCGCAGCGAAAAATCCACGTTATATATTTAGTTATGCTTTCATATAAAATCCACGATAGAGTGAAGCTGCGAAAGTTGAAGCGCGATATAGCGAGGGATTACTGTACAGGTTAAAACTTGGCCTTTTTTTTGAAGGCTCGCGGCCCGTATACCACACGTGTTGTTCTAGCACACGAGTCGTATTCCAAACAAAGGTCGTATACCAAGCAAAATATTTCGCCTCTAAACAGGACGTATACCAAGTTGGACTTATTCCAAAGCAGACGTATACCGAGGTACCACTGTATTTTAAAACACTGTATCTTAGTGTGGAATCACAGCTGTACAACCAACTGATTGGAAAGAGGATTATCAGGAGACAGCATCTAGCACACACTGCCTCAGCCATGCGCACAGTCTATTGTAACTACTTCTATACGCTACAGAGTCTTTCCTGTAGGGATCTCGCAATTCAGAAACAGTTTCATCCCAAGAGCTCTAAACGCAATCAATCAATCCATCAAGTTTTTTTTATCTTATTATTATTATTGCTGTTATTTTATCATTTTATAGGAAAAAAGTTTATGGAGGATTTTCATATTGAATCTCATTGTACCATACAATAACAACAATATTGAATTAAATTCAATTCAATAAAAGAAACCATGTTTTCACATAATGATGACAACTGGCTTCTAAGTCAATTTAGATTTCCAAGCACTATCTTCTTTGAGCTCTCGATATCATTTTTAAGATGAAATGCAGTAAAGTATGTACATTACATTATAGAGCTGAATTTTAAATAATCTATACTATTAATAGTTAAATATGCAGGCACAGTGGCGCAGCGATAGTGATGAGCTGATGCCCTGTTGAGGGATTGTTCCTGCCTCGCGCTGTATGCTTGCTGCGACTGGCGCGACCCTGGATGTATAGAAGGATGCAATAATTAAACATGTACTACAAAGATATTTCAATGTTCCTTAAAAATTTTGAAGAATCGGCGTCTAAGTTTACAGATGGCTTGACATTCATTACAGAGCTTATTGCATGACTATTGGTTACATGGGCAAAGGAAAGGATGGACTGAAATCGAGGGTTAGTACATTTGAAAGTACCAGTACTGCTGCAATAAATTATTTCATTGAGGGTCGCATATAATGCAGCAAGCATTTTGAGGGAAGCGGGAACAATCTCTGGACAGAGCACCAGCTTGTTGCTACCACTGCACCACCATGCCCCAATGTTTAATACATGCTTTAAATCATCATCATGAAAATCATATCACATATACATCTTAATATTTAGGTGGCACGGTGGCACAGTGGTAGCGTTGCTGCCTCGCAGTTTTGAGACCCGGGTTCGCTTCCCAGGTCCTCCCTATGTGGAGTTTGCATATTCTCCCCGTGTCTGCGTGGGTTTCCTCCCACAGTCCAAAGACAGGCAGGTTAGGTGGATTAGCGATTCTAAATTGGACCTGGTGTGTGGTTGTGTTTGTGTGTGTCCTGCGGTGGGTTGGCACCCTGCCTGGGGTTGGTTCCTGCCTTGTGCCCTGTGTTGGCTGGGATTGACTCCAGCAGACCCCTGTGACCCTTTGTTCGGATTCATCGGGTTGAGCGATGGATCTTAGTATTTAAATTGTTCAGAGAGCTGTAATATCATGAAGTTAACGTATTCTGTGTCCTGTCAGCGTAAGTGAAAGCCCGTTTAAGACGCTGGTAGTGATTCACACACATAGAGCACATAGAAGAATAATGGGATTTGAGAAACTAGTAAATTAAACAATTTTAAGATGAAGTTATGACACTTTACTTTAATGACAAAATAAACTATGTAATTAAAGTGAAAATTTTGAGATTAAAGTTGATATTTCAACCTTTTTTTCCCACTGTGTCACTATGTTTTTTTTCTCTGTACTCTAATACGCTTCCATATGACAGTCAGATGGTGGGCTATGACTCGCCTTTTTTTTTACGGCGACTTTGAGATCTGACTTTTTTTTTATTTTGGGCACTGTTCGACTTTCTGAACTTAAACTTTTGAATTTCTCCATCACTCTATGTCACTCGATCAGCTTCCTTTTGTTGTTTATACCACTGCTTAAACCAACAAAATGTTTTACCTTCCCTCCACTTGGTATTCGCTGAAATTCTTTTTTTTTCCCTGTGCTTTTGCCATTGTCTTTTCACAGAACGCTGAACTTAAGGACTATTTATATTGATTTGCATATTCAAAGAGGCATGATTCTGGGAGGAGTCGTGATGAGGCAGCAGGCGTGTGCGTGTGCGTTACTTTTCACTCTGACCGGGATTTATGTAGCTGAAGAATGTGGAAGCTGGCGTACACACAAATTTATGCATCTGGATGTTTTGTGCATACGTACAATTCTGTTTTTGTCCATACGCCATGTTTTAGTGTGAATTCTACTCACAGCCAGTGAAACATGGGGATAAAATCCATAAGAAATAAATCCGTTAAAATAGAGGTTAAATGCAGTCTCTCTCCTTGCCTGATCGCAGCACACCACCTTCTGTCTCTACGGCTCACCCTTCACTGGCGTTTGCAGCACGAACTGCTTTCTGCCAACCTCTGTCTTGGCTGCCGCCACACTGTGCAGCCAGACCGTCCGAGGTTGGCACACCTCCTGTCTTCCTTCGTGCTCACTCAGTCGCTCCTCAGATCCATCTGGAGGACTTACATTTTGCTCACCCCACTCTACACGCTTAGTCAGTGGGGTTAACCAGCCCCTAGATCGCCTCAGCCTGCGCTCCCTAACGGAGCCCCAGCGTTCTCCTTCCCGGTGTCAGGATTGTCTCCCATGACTGCTTTTTCCCTTCTTCAACCTCCTTGTGTTCTATCTTTTCTTTTTTCCTTCCCCCTATCCTGAATCCTAAATATACATCTCCGTGGGCGCAGCACCTTATTCACATGCTGCAGTAAGCTGATGAAGCAGTTGAGAATGATCGGGTGCGACTCACCCTAATCACCTCATCAACTCCCTGCGGTCGTGCAATTGCACCCACGGAGACGGACACGGCGAACTGGATTTAAAAACTGACCCTTTTTTTTGAAGCCATCGACCCACTATACCACAAATAGCATTATAAATGCAAGTTGCAGTTTTATTATTTATGTACAATATATACCTCAGCTTGAAGCAAGGTCCATATTAATGCAATTTGCGTTAATGACGGTTCAGTTGGTAAAGATGTCATCACAAAGTTGCACTTGTTTTATTTTATTTTATTTTGGTGAATACTGTGTAATGTACCTGGGCTTGAAGTTTTGAAATAATAGTATTATTACTGGAAGTTGCACTATTATTTCTTTAATTGATATTAATTATTAGTTTAAATATTATGTGGTTTAATGATGGTAAAGTTGTTTAAAAAGTCGCTTTAACATGTCAGTGGACAGAGATTGTTAACATTAACAGAAAGTGTAGTTGGTTTACAAAAACAAATTACTATTTATTCCTTTTCTAAGATATGTTCAGTGCAATACAACTTTTGACAAGTACCTTTGGATATTTTACTATTTTATTACTATTTTAACCCTAAATGCCTCTTTGGATGGTTGACAATATGTTTTCAAAATTTTAGTTTAAGTTGTTTGCAAAATCTGTTCAGTAAAAAGGTTCTATATTTTGACTGCAACTGTCATGCAATGTGATTCCTTCTCTTCGTTAGTGTCTCATTAGTGTCCCCCTCCTTGAAAACTATCACTTTATAGGGCCATACAAACCTATATTAATACTTGTGTGTACATTAAAATGTTTTTTTGTACAATGTACAATTCTCATGACAGTCTACTGCAGTAATTGCAGTGGGAAATGTGATTAACTCATGCATCGGAAAAAAATACTGTTTAATATCGTGAAACCGGTACAATTTTGAAAAATACCGTGATATAGAATTTTGGTTATACCGCCTAGCATTACTCATGGCGTTACAAATGAGGCCCCAGATTTGAGAGACAAAAGCTGAATGGATCACATGGTTGAACCAGAGTATTGAGTTCATCTTTGGGGTAAAGCAGGTAGTTGTGGCCTAGTATAGTTGAAAAAAATAATTCAGTTGCATCATTCACTGTTTGAGAGCAAATGTACAGTATATAAGAAGGAAGGTCAGCTGCTTCTGCAAATAGGGCGATTCCTCTGGCTGCAAGGCCCGCACAGGATAAGCAGAGGAGCCACCAGTTAAACATCAGGGCCCTGGAATTTTAAAAAGGATAGTTTCTAGCCTGTTGCTTTTAACCTTATTTTAATGGACATATTTGTTCTGGTCTTAAACTCACCTTTGTTTATATGGATTATTTACAATATTTATTAATTTACTTTCGAACACCTTCAGTAAAAGCACTGAACTCTTTTGC
This sequence comes from Polypterus senegalus, assembly GCF_016835505.1. Lineage (NCBI taxonomy): Eukaryota > Metazoa > Chordata > Cladistia > Polypteriformes > Polypteridae > Polypterus > Polypterus senegalus. The sequence goes on along the minus strand of NC_053164.1, from coordinate 156,140,994 downwards.
ACCTTCCCCTTGTTTCATGCGGTGTCCTCATTTGTACAGCTCATCTCGGTCATGATTATCAAAGGTGTCGGGTTCAAGAGGCTCCACTAATGAGAAGAAGGAGCATGGTGCTGGACCCGCACTATCACAATGGGGTCTGCATGTTCTACTTTTGAGTGGGTCCTTATTCCTAACAGAGTTGATTTCCTTCCTGACACCTGATGTTCTAGACACCATTTTACTGTACCATGTATGAGAATAAGCTAGTTTACTGAGAATGAATGTCACAGACAACACAACTATCATCTCTCTTGCCTTGGGTAGCACTTGTGACCAGCAGCATGCAATCCTTCAAGAAAGTAGCTATGAATTGGCATTTATATTCATAAATGTTCAAAAGATAAGTTTTTAAATAAAACTACTGAAAATAGATTTATTGTAGAAGCACTTGTTGACTTGAGGCTTGGCCTTCTTTTATCCTGGTTCATAATTCTCATATTCTGTTATAGCAAATCACTTCCATTATTATTGAGAAAGATGGAGAAATGGCAAGCAGACCATATGATCAACCGTCTGATCAGTTTTCTTAGATATAAAGAGAATAACCTCTTTCACAGGAACCACCTCCCCAAAGTCTTCTTGCAGATGTCTAGTGAAACTTGTACAAGGGCTTTTAATCAGTGCTGTATTTCCATAGCAAATTATCTCTTTTTTTGTTGAACCATATAATGGCAGTGATTACTTCTACATTTTGGAGTATATGCTCTTTGTAATATTTGTGAAGCTGCACCCCAACTCCAGTTAGGTGTCTAAGTGGACAGTGCTGCATTAGTGGAGCAATGTCCTTACAGCATCAATATTTGTTGGGTGGCATTGTCCTGACAAAAGCATTTCTAGTGGGTCTGATTTTAAAAGCAGGTAGGCATGCTACAGATGTAAACATAATGGAAAATATTTGTAAATGGAGAAGCTGAAGAAACAACAGAATTCATCTAGACATGCTCACAGAAATATTTAGTGTTTTGTTCTCTTAAGATTATAAAGGTGTTCCTTCTTATTTTTTTTCTTACTTAGTCAACCTCAGTATCTGTATACTGCAAGCGGAAGCACAGCACAGAGCGGAGCAGAGAGCGGAAGCACAGCACAGAGCAGTGTCGTCTCCCACAGGCACGTAGCCCTTTGCAAACACCCGAGTAAGTTCAACTGAAGTAAGGCCGGCGTCTGACCAGGAGAAATAACCGGAAGTGTGAAACCAAAGTTGATTGCTCAGCGGGTGGTGGAATCTTAAAGCCGACAGTCTCTTAGTCATTCAGCTGAACACAGAAAGTGTCGAAGCACCTACAAAAATGGCGAAGATGACATCAACACTAAATGTAAGTTCTATTTGCTCTCTGCCCGTTGAGAGTACGTTTATATGTTGTGTGTCCTGCAGCATGTACAGCTCAGGTTTTCCGACCGACAGTGCAGATAGCTTCACCTGCCAAAAGTGTTTAGTTAATTTAGAGTGGGTCGGGTAAATACACAAATTGGAGGACCTGATAGCAATTAGGCAAACCGAAAATTGGATCGACTCAGTGTGTTTAGACAATTCGGCTACTTCTGATTCGGATTCAGTCTCTCCAGGTCCCACTGTAGTCAGTGCGGCGAAATCAGCAGCACCAATTCAACTATAGGGCGAGTGGGTAACAGTAAGATGGGGGTCTAAGAAGCCAAAATTTAGTCCCCCAGCACCCAGGTCACCAATTCGGACCCAGAACAGATTCTCAGCACTCCGCAGCTCGCCTGTGGAAACTGAGAATAAGAAAGTGCTCATGATTGGCGATTCCATAGTGCGGAATGTTAGAATTCCAAACTATGTTAAACCAGCAGTTAATGTTAATGCCTGCAGGGGCCAAGATTTCTGGCATAAAGGCCGCATTGGACCGTGTTGCCGACGATGAAGTATCTACCTTATTGCTGCATGTCGGCACTAATGATATTTATTTACAGCAATCTGAGGTATTAAAGCGGAACTTCATCTCTAAAAGAAAATGTTGGAATTTAATTGTATCTGGTCCCTTACCAAGATTATATAGAGGGATGTGATTTATAGCAGATTGCATTCCTTTCACTGCTGGCTAGAAACCTGGTGTGCAAATAAAAGCATAGCATTTGTGAACAATTGGGATGATTTTTGGGAAAGGCCTGGATTTTTCAGAAGAGATGGTCTTCATCCTAACTGGAGGGGATCTTATGTATTATCCCAAAATATGGCAGCAAAACTGCCTGGTTGACTGATTAGAGCACCATCCAGGCCGCAGTCATGTGATCTTAAATCACAGGCTGTTGTTTATCCCACCTGTTATTTTCCTGAAGCTGTTACCCATAATCCCTGTTGTGGGGCATCCAGTAAATTTAGTCTTGATACAAACCATAAATTAATTGATAACCAAAAATAAGGTGTATAATTAGACCAAGGGATAAAACCAGACCTCCACCAGGGGCATCTGTAATAGAAATTTAATTCAAATTAAAACAAAAATATATCAGCAGTTCAGAAAGAACCATGCAGTTTTAAATGCTGTTTATTGAACATTGCTCTCTTGGCACTAAAGCTGTTTTGGTAAATGATATATATTAAGTACAAAATCTGATCTGTGTCTTCTTACTGAAACCTGGCTTAGTAAATGTGACACTGTTCCCTAGCTGAGGCGTCACCAGATGGATACTGTTCCTTCATAAGTCTAGAGATTCTGGTCGAGGAGGAGGCCTTGGAATAATTCATTGTAACAAAATGCAAATCACTCTAAAAATTTAGGCAACTTTACATCCTTTGAGGCATTCATTTTAAATATTAAAACAGATTCCAACACAATTATAGTGCTAGTCTACAGACCACCAGGGCCATATTCATTGTTCATGACTGAATTTAGCAACCTTCTGTCTGATTTGGCTATAAATTATGATCACGTAGTTCTGATGGGGATTTTAATGTACACATTGATGTGGAAACTGACACTTTTAGCAAATGTTTTACTTATTTGTTAAATTCAGTAGGATTTTGTCAGATTGTCAAAGGTCCAACTCACAATCATAACCACACATTAGCTTTAATTATAACTTACAAAGTTGAAATTCAAAATTTAAATATTACTCCATTAAATGTAGTTATTTCGATCACTTCTTAATTACATTTGATTTAGTTCTGCCCATGCCAGCACTCACAGATTAAAACAAAGACAGTGCGACATCTAGATTGTAATTCTTCTTCAGAATTTATAGATACCTTGAGTAAGTCGAGTGTAATTGTGGAAAACCATTTAGATCAGTTAACATCAAATGTAAACGTGGAAAACAATTTAGATCAGCTAACATCACATTATAATGTGACCTTGAGAGATGCTCTGGACACAGTGGCTCCCCTAAAACAAAAGTGATCAAAGCACATAGAAACTCTCCCTGGTTTAATGAAAACACTCAGCTCTTAAATTAGAGTGTCGAAAACTGGAGCCAGATGGAGAACAACAAAGCTACATGTCTTTCAAATTGCATGGACAGAGAGTGTTAATAAATATAAAAAAGCCCTCTTTAAAGCTCGCTCAGAATACTATTCTACAATAGTAATAGATAGCAATAATAAAAATCCTAGGGTACTTTTAGAGCAGTGGCTAAATTAACAATTGGAATTCAGATCAACAGTGCAAAATACCAACAGATATTAGCAGTACAGACTTTATGAACTTCTTCAATGAGAAAATTAAAAATATAAGATCCCAGATCTCAGCATCACAGTACAAACCAAATACTAGCTTAGCAGACCCTGCACATTGCATTCAGCACTTTAGTAATTTTAATCCTGTAACTGAGCAGGAAGTCTTAACTTTAATTTCTAAAATGAAGCCCACTACTTGTTCCCTAGATCCAGTGCCAACAAAACTAGTAAAAGTGCAATGGATGTTCTTGCAGCCTATTCTAAACATTATCAATAGTTCATTATTGCATGGCACAGTACCTGATGCACTAAAAGTGTCAGTCATTAAACCTTTACTTAAAAAGTCAGACCTAGACCCACACATACTAAATAACTATAGGCCTATTTCAAATTTACCATTTCTCTCTAAAATACTAGAAAAGTAGTGCCAGTCAGCTTCAGTCACACCTTACGCATTACAATTTATTTGAGAAATTCCAGTCTGGTTTCGCACTGGTCATAGTACAGAAACGGCACTGGGTTGTAAATGACATTCTGATATCCTCTGATGAAGGAAACTCCACTGTAATTATGTTGTTGGACTTAAGTGCAGCATTTGACACCATTGACCATTCTATTTTACTGCACAGGCTAGAAAATGATGTTGGGCTTACAGGCACCGTGCTCGCTTAGTTTAGTTCTTATTTATCAAATCAATTCCAATATGTACAGAAATATGATGACAGTACTCCATCATTTTATATATATATATATATATATATATATATATATATATATATATATATATATATATATATATATATATATATATATATATATATATATTATATATTCAATATGGTGTTCCGCAGGGCTCAGTACTGGGACCTTTACTGTTTTCACTTTACATGCTTCCACTGGGATCTATCATTAGGAAACATAATGTTAATTTTCACTCGTATGCAGATGACACCCAGTTATATCTTTCATTTAGATCAAATGAAGTTTCTCCGATGTTGTCTTTAATTAGTTGTGAGTGAATTAAAGGACTGGATGGATGAAAACTACTTGTCTTTAAACACAGATAAAACAGAGATGTTAATTGTTGGAGGGAATGACGTTGATCACAACAATATTCTGTCATCGTTTAACTCAGTTGGAATCCCCATTAATTTTACTAAATCAGTCCAAAATCTCGGAGTTCTCTTTGACTCAAGCATATCATTTAAAGCACATATTACAAAGTTGTCCGAATCATGTTTCTTCCGTCTTAAAAATGTTAGGATATTAAGGCGCTTTCTAAATAAACAGGATTCTGAGAAATTAATTCATGCTTTATTTCTAGTAGGATTGACTACTGCAATGCAGTGTTCACTGGATGTTCAAACTGTTCTTTATACAGCCTCCAGTTAATCCAAAATGCTGCTGCAAGAATTATCACAAGAACAAGAAAATATGAACATATATCTCCAGTTCTTAAATCCTTACACTGGCTCCGGGTTAAGTTTAGGGCAGATTTCAAAATCTGTCTTTTAACATATAAAGCACTAGCAAAATACCCGCGCTTCGCAGCGGAGAAGTAGTGTGTTAAAGAAGTTATGAAAAAGAAAAGGAAACATTTTAAAAATAACGTAACATGATTGTCAATGTAATTGTTTTGTCACTGTTATGAGTGTTGCTGTCATATATATATACACACAGACACACACACATATAAACATATATACATATACATATATATATATATACATATCAACATATATACATACATACATAATATATATATATACACACATACATACATACACACACACATATATATATATATATATATATATACTAGCAAAATACCAAGCTTCAGCGGAGAAGTAGTGTGTTAAAGAAGCAATGAAAAAAGGAAACATTTTGAAAATAACGTAACCTGATTGTCAATGTAAATGTTTTGTCACTGTTGTGAGTGATGAGTGTTGTTGTCATATATATATATATATATATATATATATATATATATATATATATATATACATATCTATACATATACACATATATACATACATATATATCTACATATATACACACATATATACACACATATACATACATACACACACATATATACACACAAATACATATATATATATATATACATACATACACACACACATATATAAACATATATATACATATACATACATATCTACATATATACACACACAGCTATTTCGTATCAGTGCAATACGCTGTTTGTTAAAACGGTTGACTCCCGCTCTTACGTGCAATAACAAATCAAATCATTCAGTTGTCTTTGCTCATATGTCATTTTAGAGCTGGATGCCTGGCATCTTTTTTTGGCCACAAGTTCGTTTCTGTTTGGTGTGAGGTTCTGTGTTGTGGAGATTCTCAGGATGGATTGCAGGTGCTCATCAGTGAGGCGACTCCTGTGTGCTGTTTTGTTAGTCTTTATCACTGAGAAGAGCTTCTCACACAGATATGTGCTACCAAACATGCACAAGGTTCGAGCCCCATGTAGACGGACTTTTTTTGTTCTTCAAAGTCACCAAAGCGCCGTGCAAACTCAGTGCGCAATAACTCTAGCTTCACAATAACTTGCAGCATCATAAGGTAGACTTGATTAACGCGGTAAGTGTTCGGCAAGGCAGCTGAAGCACTGCATTATGGGATCTGTAGTTTATTGTGTTACCAGCGCTTCATATACCCGGGCTTTAATAACAATAATACAGTATATAAAATGATCTTGCGGGCCGGATATAATTACACGCCGGGCCAGATGTGGCCCGCAGCCCTTGAGTTTGACACATATGGACTAAATAGAACTTGAAAAGATATATTTTTTCAAATGTGATCGCGCAATTCAGATAGAGTTGACGCGCACTGCAGCCTGCATGCCTCAATGAGTCATCCTCCCTCGCTCTTACTTTTTACCGTTCATCTAATGAATACACTGAGTATGGCTTTACCAAAACAATCATTGATGGCGAATAAAGTATCCATTATTCGAGTATGTAGAGCGGGATATATATATATACATATATATATACCCGCGTATCGCAGAGCGGAGAAGTAGTGTGTTAAAAAAGGTAGAAAAAGAAAAGGGAACATTTTAAAAATAATGTAACATGACTGTCAATATACAGTATTTGTTTTGTGAGTGTTACTGGGTGTTGCTGTCATCAAGGATTTGATTATCATTATTTCTTTCAATCAGGTTCGTATTTGTAGGATGTGTTGTGTTCAAGTTACATTCTGTGTTTGTCAATCGTTGTAAAGATGACAGGATTCATTCATCGATTTGTTTCTTACTGCATCAATAAACAGCTCGTCTTCTTCTTTATCTGAGACCTGACACACTGCATGCACGGGTTTTTTTTACACTGTCTTCCTTTAGCGGGACATTGACTTTTTCCACCGTGTGCTCTGTTTCCACAGTAGCTGCATTTATGAATATGCTTATCAGACGCTTCATATTTTTTGCTGCCTTTTCAATTGTGTAATTCGGTTTTGTTCAGCGCTCTTTGGAACTGTTGCTTTTTATCTGTGCACTGCGTCAGTTCATGTGAGCCACTCGGTGTACTTGCATCGAAGGTTCCCAGCTGTGCTGGTGCCATCTCGTGCTATGTCCATAGCTTTATTTAAAGTTACCTTAGTCCTGGCACTTAAAACTTTCTCTCGCAGTTTCGCTGTGTTTGTGTCAAACACCACCCTGACCATCTCATCTTCCTCTCCATAAGCACAGTCCTTCACCCGTGAATATTTACCCGTGGCAGTTTGCTATTGGATTGCCACTGACGGACGGCCTTATATGGGCAGGCACTAAATTACAAACGCCAGCGGCAGCCTGTCACAGTCAGTTCAGGTGATTATGTGGGAGGCGTGATGTCACACGCATCTCGCCCCGCCCACGGCCATCGAGCTAACGTCCATTACAGTAAATGGAGAAAAACTGCTTCCAGTTATGACCATTACGCGTAGAATTTCGATATAAAACCTGCCCAACTTTTGTAAGGAAGCTGTAAGGAATGAACCTGCCAAATTTCAGCCTTCCACCCACACGGGAAGTTGGAGAATTAGTGATGAGTCAGTGAGTGAGTGAGTGAGTGAGTGAGTGAGTGAGTGAGGGCTTTGCCTTTTATTAGTATAGATATATATATATATATATATATATCTATATATACACAGACACATATATACATATATATACAGATCTACATATTTATACAGATCTACATATTTATACATATCTACATATATACACATATATATATATATATATATACATATATATATACACATATATATACATACGTACATATATATATATATAAACATACCTACATATATATATATACTGTATATAGCAAAATCCCCACGCTTCGCAGCGACGAAGAACTGCTTTTAAATTTTTATTAAGAAGAAAAGAAAACCTTTTTAAACTGAGGGAAAATATACCAATAACTATCTGTTAAGGATCTCTTTGTATACCACGTTGTCAGTTCAGCAGTCCGGTTGTAATATGACCAAGCTGTGCACTGAGATTACTTTTGAGAATGCAATGTATAGTTTTGTCCAGGAGGAAAGCAATGTTGCCTCAAATCAATGGCAACCTTTTGTAGGGTCTGTCCCTGAGACTTCTTACTTGTCATCACGAAGCAGAGCCTTACTGGAAATTTGAGGCATTTGAATTGAAATGGGAGATCAGAGGGTATAACGGTGATGCCAGGAATACATTCAGAGTGTGGCGCTCTGTTGTTTTTTTGTGTAGCTGCCTTCACACAGCTTCTCCGCTGTTTTATAAATGAACGCCATATAAGGCCATCGTTTCTCCTTGCTTCGCGGTTCTGTACTGTTTTATTGTTTGTTTATTATGATTCTTATAGTCATTGTGTTGCTATTCGAGACTTACTTTACTGTTCAGTTACCCATTTCCTTTATTTAATTCGCGGCTTGTACGTTATTTTTTGTTTGTTTATTACGATTATAGATATTTATTGATTCCCTTCTTTAGCTGACTGCCTGCTCATATAAGACGCTCCGCTGGTTTTTTGTGAAACAGCCTTTACACAGCATTTCCGCTCTTTTATAAACGAACGACATATAAAGCCATCACCTTGTCAATTGTGTAATGCGTTTTTTGAACAGGTTTGATGCATGGAAGTGATCACTCGTACTGCGTTCAGTCAGTTCACGTGAGCTGCTCTCTTGTGTGATGTTGCGATGTCCACGACTTTATTTAATGTTAGCTAAGAACCGGCACTTAAAAGTTTCTGGCTGCACTCCGGTTGTAATATGATGAAGCTATGCAAGCTCACTCTTGAGAATGCAACGTATAGTTGTCCAGGAGAAAAGCAATCTTGCCTGAAATCAATGGCATCGTTTTGTAGGGTCTGTCCCTGAGACTTATTACTTGTCATCGCGCAGCAGAGCCTTACTGGAAATTGGAGGCATCTGAATTGAAATGGGAGATCAGAGGGTATAAAGGGGATGCGAGGAATACATTGAGTGTGGAGAAACTCTAGAGACAACGTGTGTATTAACTTGTGGATTTGAGTATTTGGTGGCAGCACGACGAAGTTGCTTCTGCAAGACCGCGTTAGCTGTGGAGCTCAACTCGGAGCATATTCTTTTCCTACCTTGTCAATTGTGTAATGCGTTTTTTGAACAGGTTTGTTCAGTCAGTTCATGTGAGCTGCTCTCTTGTGTGATGTTGCTATGTCCATGGCTTTATTTAATGTTAGCTAAGACCCGGCACTTAAAAGTTTCTCGCTACAGCAATTTTAACTCCATTACAAAGTGATCCAAAGTCTCATTTATACCTCGTGTCTTCTTATTAAACTTGTATCTCGTGAATAAAGTATTCAGCGTTTTTCTTCAGCGCTCTTTGGGAGCTCTTCCTTCTTTTCTATGTACTGCGGTCACAGTCAGTTCACGTGATTATGTGGGAGGCGTGATGTCACACGCATCTCGCCCCCCCCACGGCCATCGAGCTAACGTCCATTACAGTATATGGAGAAAAATAGGTTCCAGTTATGACCATTACGCGTAGAATTTCGAAATGAAACCGGCCCAACTTTTGTAAGTAAGCTGTAAGGAATGAGCCTGCCAAATTTCAGCCTTCTACCTACACGGAAAGTTGGAGAATTAGTGGTGAGTGAGTGAGTGAGTGAGTGAGTGAGTGAGTGAGTGAGTGAGTGAGTGAGTGAGTGAGTGAGTGAGTGAGTCAGTGAGTGAGTGAGTCAGTGAGTGAGTGAGTGAGTCAGTGAGTGAGTGAGTCAGTGAGGGCTTTGCCTTTTATTAATATAGATTAAATGGCCAAGGTCCGGCTTACTTGTCTGAACTTATCATGACTTACAAATCGGAGTGCACATTAAGATCTCAAGATGCCAGTCTGCTTATGATTCCAAGGATTAATAAAATAACAGTGGGAGGTCGAGCTTTTAGTTACAGGGCCCCTAAACTGTGGAATGGTCTTCCTGCTACAATAAGAGATGCCCCTTCGGTCTCAGTTTTTAAATCCCAGCTGAAGACTCACTACTTCACTTTAGCATATCCTGACTAGAGCTGCTGATTTACTGTACATACTGCATCTCTATTGTCAGTCATTAGCACTAAAACATAAGTAACATGATAGTTATAATTTGATACTAACCCTCACCTATTCTGTTTCTCTTCTCGATACTCAAATGTGGCACTTGGTGCCATGGCCCACCTGCCAAGTTGTTGTGCTTATGGTATAGTCATCCCTGATGGAGGATCGCTGGAATCATGGGAAAGAGAGGTCCTTTCATCGGATTGGCTGGCCCAGCACTGTTTCAGCTGTGGAATGGCCAAATGGGGGAGGCAGTTTGATGGATGAGGTCTCCAGGGGCCTCATGTATAAACGGTGCGTACGCACAGAAATGTTGCGTAAGAACTTTTCCACGTTCAAATCGTGATGTATAAAACCTACACTTGGCGTAAAGCCACGCACTTTTCCACGGTACCTCATGCCTTGTCTGTACGCAAGTTCTCCGCTCGGTTTTGCAAACTGGCGGCACCCAGCGTCAAAGCAATGCTACTGTTCTTGTGTGATTGCTCATTATTTTCATGACGCGGCTTTATAAATACACAGAAACTAACCGCATATTGTTTATTAGTGTAATGCATCTGATTGTAATTAACTCGTAACAATATAATGGTCCAGGTAACAGCCATAGTATTCCAAATACCATAACTGCTTTAGCGTTGTTACTCTCACTGCACCTTCTTCTTCTTTCAGCTGCTCCCGTTAGGAGTTGCCACAGCGGATCATCTTTTTCCATATTACTCTCACTGCACAACTCGGAGTATTTATATCACTGTATCTGAGTGTGAATCACAGCAGCAGCTGATCGGAAAGAGAATTATCAGGATACAGCTTTAAGGACACGCTGTCTCAGCCACTGCAAAACGTTTTAAAGCTTTTCCTGTACGGACCTCGCGGTTCAGAAACAGTTTAATCCCAAGAACTTTAAATGCACTCAATCAATTGCTCCTTGTAGAACGGTTTGTACTTATAAGTACAATCACCCCACTGTAAACTTGCACTACAGTTATAATATCTCACAACCTGAGCCACTTTATAAAGCACGTATTTACATATGATGACAATATCATTTTTAAGGTGAAATGCAGCAAAATATGTTTGTTAAATTATACACATAAAACTTTAACTTCATTTAAATAATCTATATTCTTCACTGGGAGTGTCGTGAAGGATAGAATAATTAAACATGTACTACGAAGATATTTCAATGTTCTTTAAACGTTTTGAAGAATCGGCGCTAAGTTTACAGATGGCTTAACGTCTATTACAGAGCTGATTGTATGGCGATCGGTTACTTGGGGAAAGAAAAGCAAGGACTCTTGGGCGCTACGCAATATATATTGAATATAAAACAGAAAGAGAAAATAAAAACACAGCTAAAAACGCAGCGACAAATTTCGACAAAAGATAAATGCTTGTCATGAGCACGAGGCTCATGAAACCCATGTTTAATAATGTGCTTTAGCTCCTATCATCATGAAAATGACATCACGTATACATCTCAGTATTTTAGTTATTCAGAGAGCTGTAATATCACAAATGCAATGGACTCTGTGTCCAGTTGGAGGAAGAGAGCCAGTTTAAGAAGCAAGTAGTGATTCACACACATAGATCACATACGAGTAGAAGATCAAATACAAAACAAAGCATTTAACGTGCTACTTTAATTACGATGTAATTTTAAGAAACTGGTTAATTAAACGATTTTAAGATGAAGTTTATAATGTTCTACTAAATGACAAAATAAACTACGTGATTAAAGTGGAAAATTCGAGATTAAAGTTGACATTTCGTGCTTTTTCCCCACCATGTGCCTTTTTTCTCTGTACCCTAATAAGCTTTCTTATGACACTCAGACAGTGGGCTTACAACTCTTCTTTTCACGGCAACTTTGATATGTGACTTCTTTTTTATTTCCGGCACTGTGCGATTTTGTGAATGTGAGTTTTCAAGTTTCTCCAACACGCTATGTGACTCAATCAACTTCATTTTGTTGATTATACCACGGTTTATTTGAACAAATAGTATGTTTTTCCTTTGCCTCCACTTGGTATTCGCTGAAATTCTTATGTTTCCCCGTGCTTTTCCCATTGTCTTTTCACAGAAGGCTGCGCTTAAGGGCGATTTATATTGATTTGCATATTCAAATAGGCGTAATTCTGGGAGGATTTGGGGCGTTACATAATGCGCGTGCACGAGCGTTAGTTTTCACGCTGATCGAGATTTATGTAACGGAAGGACGTGGAAGTTGGAGTACGCACAGATTCCTACATCTGGATTTTTCTGTGCGTAAACACATTTCGGCTTTTGTGCTTACGCCATGTTATAGTGCGAGTTCTATGCACGGCGTTATACATGAGGCCCCAGGACTATAAACAAATCCAAATCATATTATGTGATGTCATCCATTGTTAAATTCTGCTATGTACTTCTAAAAATTTTTATTTTTATACTGTATTGAGGATTTGTTCTGTTCTGTTCTGTGTATTGTATTGTGTTGTATTGACCCCTTTCCTTTTGACACCCACTACACGCCCAACCTACCTGGAAAAGGGTCTGTCTTTGAACTGCTTTTCCCGAGGTTTCTTCCATTTTTTCCCCACTGGGTTTTTTTTATTTTCTGAGTTGTTCCTTGTCTTCTTAGAGAGTCAAGGCTGTGGTCTGTCAAGAGGCAGAATCTGTTAAAGCCCATTGCGGAACTCCTTGTGTGATTTTGGGCTATACAAAAATAAATTGTATTGTATTGTATTATAGTGACCTTATCAACTTGGCTTACAACAGGTTGTACAAGCATGGCCTTCTTTTATCTGATAGCACAATAGTGATTTCTATTGGTAACACCTCTTACCATAGCTCTAAACTTACATTAGGTAACTTTTTAGACTGGAATGTGACATTACCATTTGAACTCCAGACCTAAGAACCTGTAAGCATGGGTGTTTGCTGTGGGCTACCAGTATTTGTTTGGCATCCTAACAGTGTTGAAAAACAACATTTGATGGGTCTAGAAGATGTTTTTGTTATTAGGTATACTATATTACTATATTTTTTGCCCTTTGCCATTAGCATGATCTTCTTAATAGTGTGTACATATTCCACTGGATAACTGTCTTTCTTGTGGTAACCTCCAGTCAAGTTAGATATGCTGCTCACTGGGGACTGCTTTCATTTTGTAAATGGTACACAGTTTGTGCCCTTTGCAATCATCACTAAATGGATGTATCAACCATATAAACTTTCTTATGCCACTCCCAATTGGACCAGAAATCATCTTGCACTGGTGTATTCCTTCACTCGAATGTACAATAGTTTCAGCTGGTGTTCAGTTGGTAACTGGAGCTGCCCTTGCAAACTTTATCTCTTGTAGAATGATTTAAATGACAAGAAAAACTTAAGACAAAGTGACGCGTGGCCCAGAGAAGATAATTACTTCTCAGCATTCAAGCAGGGACTTCACTGTACTCAGTACATGTGACAGTTATAACCCAATAAACCTATAACTGGCAGCTAAGTAAAAGTAAAACACAATAAAAAACAGTAAGCACAATTGTTTAAGCCTAATAATTTAGTTCACCAAAATGTGTATTGATGCAAAGTGACAGTAATGATTTTAAATAAGGGTCAAACCAGAAGATGAAGCATTTAGGGTTGCAACAAGGCAGACTTGTGATTAAGAAATGTTCTGAAATTCTTCTTTTAGTAATAATAAAAAAATGAGCATCAAAACCTAATCACTAGTGATGAGTGAAACAGAATTTTGTTTTCTGTACTATTAGCAAAATTTCCATCAAATTTTGATTTGCATGCAATTTTGTAATTATTTCGTTTTTTTAAAAGTTTATTGGGGTGGAAAGCAAAGGATGTTTCTCCCAAAGCCCTGTTGTGCACTCTAAACCACTTTCTCAATCTTCCACCTTTATCTGCCTTATGCACTACTTTCCTGCACATTCACATTGATTCCTTCGCACAGTTGATTCCTTCACCCAATGGTAACTTGGGGTCAGAGGTAACACCAGCTACGTTGACTTTCCTCAACTTTGTAAGCCAATCCAAGTTAGGACCCTTCTGGAGACCTTTCCACCTTGGGGCTTAAATGTTAGCATTATACAAAGTTATTGTCTGTTATACCTGCATTTTTTCACTCTTTAATTTAATATTGTTTTTTATCAGTATGCTGTTGCTGGAGTATGTGAATTTCCCCTTGGGATTAATAAAGTATCTATCTATCTATCTATCTATCTATCTATCTATCTATCTATCTATCTATCTATCTATCTATCTATCTATCTATCTATCTATCTATCTATTTGGAGCAATGGATTTTAGTACTGAAGAAGGGCCTCCAAGGTGCTTGCAGTTAAGTGTTGTCTACCCTACTTTCCACCTTATTTCCCAAGACTACACTTTGCCATGGCTTTACACTTGGAGAAAAATATTGCAGATGAGATGAAAATAGATGTGATCATTTGGCTTGAAAAATAACACATGTGAAAAACAATTTTGAGGGTTTTTTTTTAGCAAAGTAAAACTTGAGTTTTACTGTGATTTCAATTATGCAAATAATTGTTTTATCACTGCTAATTACTAAACAGAACTTTTGAAGTCAAAAGAGGCATATCCAGAAGTTTAGTAACTACAAAAAAAAAATAACAAAATGCTGAAAAATACATTTAAGTGTATCCACTATTCTGGATAATATTGTAGCATCCAACACTTTATATATCATCGATGGTGATGTCATGCATTGCACATTTCCAGTTGTCCTAGCATTGTAACCAGAATGGAAAATGTAAACAAAACCACAAAATAGACACCAAACAAAGACAAAGTAGTACCTTATAGTAAACAAAATTAAGGCTTGAAAAAATTATAAATTCAAAACTAACTCAAAGGCAAACAGCTTTTCATACTAAAGAACCCTGACATGACCACACCAAATATGCAAACTGAAACATAATAATAATTAAAAACAATAAAATTCTGGGCTGAATATAGGGATTCCTGCTCTATTACATCAGTTTCCCTGAGCTCATCTCACTTTGAGTAACTAATGATGCAACTAGTAATTAGAACTGACCAAGCACATGGAAGTAGAACTGATGTATATGTGCCCAGTTCTATGAGAAAATATTGGTAATAGATATGATCAGAGGTTCTCCATCTTTTCAATTCCTATTTGCTTCTACTAGAAGTGCAGATATTATACGAGTATTAACCTACTAAACTGCAAGGCAGGAAATTGGAAATGTTTTGCCTGGTTAAAAATCTGGACCAGTAGGAGAACTGTTAACAGACTCCAGCTTATTAGATAGCAGTTCCACATTCCTGGGCTAGAAAGACTGGGATCATATTGTTAGTTTTATAAGGTCAGAGAGGCAAAGCCAGCCCTTTAAAGTGTTTACTCTACCCAAGTGTATTAAGTTAGCGGGTGAAGATGACATTACAGTAGAATTAATATAGTAGCTTGTGTAACGCGAGACAAGAACACATGTAAAAGGTCTGGGGCACCCATAGGCAAACCCTGTATACTGAAAGTTGCCGCAAAAGGCACAAATAATATGCGTGTTAGGCGCATGGTGACTAGTCCCACTAAAATTGATCAGTCTTCCTCAAGATGGTGGTACTTCTGGTTAATCTAAAGTGATGTTATGGGAGTCGGCATGTTAATCATTCTGTCAGCAGAAGGGAAAGAAGAAGAGATACCGTTATTGCTTACATTTTTTGTGCATATGCACCCTTTACAAATGTGTAGCTACAGATTGGACAGTTTACTGACCTATACCTGGTGCAAAGTTTGGATATGAATGTTTCTGATATTTTTTATACGTTTTGCATGGTATTAGATCACATATTGCACAAATCCATAACAATAACAGCATCAGGAACTGATTACTTCAAAATAATACATTTTGTTACTAGTTTACCTAGCCATAGTTGCACTGCATGCTCTTACTCAAAAAAATTAAAAAATGTCTTACAATTTAGAGTGATTCAAAGAACACATATTGATGTAGAACATTAATTCATGTTCTGCACACATTCCCAATGTGATGTGGGGTTGAGCAGCATTAAGGCAGAGCTCCAGGAATGTAGAAAGGCTACATGTATCACAAATTCTTGGCCAGCAACACACACTTGGATGCAGTGAAGAAAGGGCTGAAATATTGCAAGTAGACAAGACTTCACGTGATAAAAATGCGTTTTTTATTTCTCAGTTTGGTAAGTTTATTTCACTTAAAGCTGATCTCAAACGTTCTATGGTTTTCATTTGAGTATTCTTATTTGCTGCCATACATAATGTCCTCCAGTTTGGGGATCATGCATATGGTCTCACTAATCTAACGGGAGCAATGAAGATCAACTTTATTCAGTGCATCTTCCAGCAGTGCTTGGCATGAATTGTACTTTATATGCAAGATGCTTTTTGCAGCTTCTCCAGAGCGATGATCTGCAGAAAAAGCAAAAGAAAAGAAAAGGCACCTTTTTGTTAGCTAACCCCCCTTTTGTACAGCATATCTTAGTATAGAACACTACCAGTGCTCGTCCCCACTTTTCTTGCAATCCTAGAAAATATGTCCTTTTTTTAACTTTAATTTAAAAATTACTAAAAGAACTTTCCTCCATTTGAGTACAGCTAGTACTCAATGGAAAAAGGCACACACATTTATACTAAATCTGGAAATGTTTCATTGGACCTAATCATATTCATTTTTAAGTTTAAATTCAAAACATATATATTTATGTACACCTTTATCAAATTACCTCATCATTTCAAACAACACCACATATTTTCATACATTGTCTTTAACCAAATGTATTGCCAAACTCACTTAAATTCCTTCAAATGTATTTCAGCCTCAGCGATCTCTTTCACATTGCACAACATACTCAAACTTACTTAAACTGTCTTTAACACGTTATACTTAACTATACATTTTATTATTATTATTTAGAATCCACTATTTAAAGCATTTACACACTCATTTCCTCTCATTGCTTACATTTATTTTACTCCACACAGAGAATATGCAACTTTGAACCTTAATTTCCTGTTGCTGGGCAACATTGCCCACCACTGCAACACCATATCACCCATACTTCAATCACCTAACAGCTCATGGAAAGCATTTAAAACAATGTGCATAACAAATATGCACCTTCACATTTACAATCTATTTAATAAGTCAACTGACACACACACACACACACACAAACATACCAGCAGCATTTTATCCTTAAAAGAAATAGTCTCCTTTATATTTTATAATTATCAAACAACATTTTCCCATAATACTTGATCAGGGTCTGAAGGAAAAATGGTTTTATACATATAACCATTTTTAAAAGCAAAGTGGAGATATTTCCATTTTATGAAATACTACGCATTTTCAAAACTCACATTTTAATCCAAATTAACTCAGAGCTCTGGAACTTTATCATATATTTGTAAATTTGTGTGCACAATATACAGGGGTGGGCAAAAGTTGGTTTACAATTGATCGTATGGAAAAAGAGATGCAGGTTATCTCATTCTACCTTTAACCTTATCTCTTCCTGTGGGATTCTCCCTCCCACTGGTTGCAACCTTATTACCCTCAGGGAAGACTTTGACCTCATTCATTTTTTTTTACAAGGTGGGGGCTATTCCCCTTACTACATGCCTGGGACTTGAACCCAGGACTTCTATGTGCTCTGGACTCGAACCCAGGACTTCTCTATCCATTTAACAGTATTACTGTCTACTGAGACCTTTTGCCAAACCCAGAAGCAGATCTGGGCAATTCACCCCCAGAAAATAGTGGGTCACTTTCTCCTTTAGGTTACAAGGCAGCAGTTCTTACCACTGCATCATCCAAAAATACATATCATTGATATTTGAGCTTGGGTTTTTAACTCATTGACAGCAACATGTAAATTGAATGATTTTTTTTTACTTTGGTTATATTCTTGAATAAAAGCACATGTGTTTATTTGATATTTGGACTAAAGTCTTCACACATTATACACTTCTCATCATTATTAGTATAATATGGAAAAAGTTTCTGTTGTAGGTATATGTTCAGCATTTTTTGCATTTCTCGCATTTCCTTTCATCCTGCACTTACCCAGATCTTTGTAGACACAGAACACACTTTAAATGCATGTATTCCAAATAACGATATACTGTATTATTTACCCTATACAACCCCTGACACATTACACGCAGATAAGAAGCCTTGGCTTGAGCTGGGAGAACAAGTTTTTTTCATATGATTCAGGGATTCTAGTGTTAAAGGTCACAAGAGAAACAACAACACTGATGGCGCCACATAAAACTGCTCAGCAGTGTAATTGTTTACATCAACAGTAAATCCACACGTTGCCTCAAACGGATGCAGAAATGGTAGTTCATCACGGGCAGCAGTCCAGTTGAAATGTTGGGGATACACCCACTCATCGCCTTCATCCGATGCATCGTCATTCACAGTATCATGCAGTGCACGTTGCTGATCATCATTGTCACTAAAATCTTCTTCAGAACTGCTAAAATCGTGATCAGAATTATTGTCCAAAATCGCCTGCAAAACCTCACTTGAAGTCACTTTATGTTTCGCCATATTCACAGCTTTCACTTCCAATCACAAAGTAAACAATGGTTATCACGTGACCAGCAAAGAAAAATTTTCCGGCCAATACAGAGTTGTCAAAATACAATGTAGTAGTAATACCCACGCCAAATCATCAGTTATACTATGCGCCAGGCATTCACCTAACCATAGGCAAATGTGCCGGATAATTCCGGCAGTATGGCGTCAGCAATAATGCTACGATGCCGGATATATCCAGCACAGGGCGATTAAGAGGTTAAAAGAGCTGAGCCTTTACATTTTAAGCAAAAGAAGATTAAGAGGTGACCTGAGTGAAGTTTTTAAAATTATGAAGGGAATTAGTCCAGTGAATTGAGGCTGTGAGTTTAAAATGAGTTCATCAAGAACACGGGAGACACAGTTGGAAACTTGTTAAGGGTAAATTTCACACAAACATTAGAAAGTTTTTCTTTACTGAGAGAATGATAGACACTTTGAATAAGCTACCAAGTAGTGTGGTAGAAAGTAAGACTTTAGGGACTTTCAAAACTCAACTTGATGTTTTTTTTGGAAGAAATAAGTGGATATTGTTGGGCTGAATGGCCTGTTCTCGTCTAGATTGTTCTAATGTTCTAAAATCATAGAGCTGCTAGTCTGAGTAGAGTCTAGACGGTCACCTCACTTTGTTATGTAGGTGACAGAGGTAGTGAGTGATAGCATACTCTACATACAGGACTGGTAGGAAATGAAAGCTGTCATCTTATTGTAATCTCAGTGTTGGTCCGTGGCTTCTTCCCAGTTCTGACTGACTGACCATGAACTGCACAGGGTGGTTCAGATAATGGATGAAATGATAAAGCTTGATTTACATATGAGAAGAAAATGTACGGTTCCTGAGTTTTATAAAGCAATTTTATATTTGTTTAATAAGCAACACATGCAAGTCCTTTCAGCATTTAGTAAAATGAAGATACGTTACAAACCTGTGTTTGCTTAAGTGATATGATAAAGTATTTACACAATTTTACACAATTTATGCCCTTTTATTCAAATGCAATATTAGAAAAAGGAAACCTGAAGAAAGACATAATATAGTGTTTAAATCACTGCTTTCTTTATTCAATGAACAAAGTTATTATCCAACACCTCTGTGACCGATGTGAAGGTGTCATTGCCCCCAGAGATTCAATACTAGGTTGGTGCAACTTTAGCAGCAGTAATAAGAACTAAACACTCTGTAATTTATAATTTGAGATCAGACTTTCACATTACTGTTGAGGAGTGATAGCCCACTGGTCTTTATTTCATTTAGATACATTCAGAGTTTTACGAGCCTGAACTGTTCATATCAGCAATTCTGTTAGTACAAGTTAGCAATTTGACAAAGCTCTTAAACTCTGACCTTTGAGCCATTCAGCTGTAGATTTTCTTTATTGTTGTGGAGCATTGTCCTGCTGCGTCATCCAACTACACCTTGGACAGAGGACTGGCCATTCTTATAAAGAATATTCTGGTTCTTTCAAAATGGCAAGTCTTCACACACGGAGGCAGCAGCAAAGCTCCCCTCTTCATCACATTGCCACCCCCATGTTTTATTGTAGGTATGAAGTTCTCATTGTTGAAATCTGTGTTACTTTACAACACACCTAGTGGACCTGCGCCATCCACAATGTTCTTGTCTGTCTTTACTACAAGAGGCGTGAAGATGATCCAGGTGACTCTGTGCTATATCCCTGTAGTTAGGATATAGCAGGTTGAGACAAGCACCAAAGCTGCTCTTGGATAGCAGAGTTTGTCTTACTACTCTCCCATGAGTCCTGCTTTTAGTCTTTATCTCTCATAGCACAGAGTCATTAACACTGACTTTAGAGGAGGGTAGACAGGTCTGAAGGTCTTTAGATGTTTCTTCTTGAATCCTCTGTGACTTTTTGACTCAGGCATTGCTGCAACCTTTTGGCACGCCTATGAAGATGTTGCTCTTTTCTGAATGTTTTTGCTTTTGGAGTTGATGGCTGTCACTGTGGTGCCGTGGAGTCACAGAGCCTTAGCAATGGCTAACGCTTTCCTGATTTCACTTTTGTTTTTCTTCATCTCTTCTGAGATTTCCTTTGATCAAGACTCCATCTTGTTCTAGAAACCTTAGAGTGACAACTTCACTGTCATGGTAAGTGACAACATATGGCGAGGTTTAGATTTAATAAGGCTGGCTGTATCTTGTTATCAGTTATCTTTGCTCAGCTGTTTGTGTGAGTCACTAAAGAGACAATTCTCTTGCATGTGGCAATACAGCTGCTGGGTTACTTTATTACTTCAGTATCTTAGGCAGCAACTTATAAATGATGTTATATGTTTATTCTGATTCCTATCATCTAATATTATATTTTATCTAAAGATCTGAAGCCATTTGTTATGACAAATATACAAAAATATACAAAAAAGAACATCTGGAAGGGAGCAAAAACCTGAACATCACTGTGCATTTATCTGAATCAGAGGTGCCACCATGAAGAACATTTACTACCGCATGGCCTGAAGTCTGTTCTGTATTATTAATGTCCGAGTCTTAACACAAGTTTTATCACTTATGGACTCTTTTAAGCCAACTACTGATGATTTGAGTTTTTAAGAGTGACGTTTCACTTTCCACTCGGTCACTTGAGTTGATATTTTTAATTGTATTCATATTGATGGATTTCTTTTTTTTTTGCTTATGTGCCAGGTGCTGAACTCTGTAATTTTAATACTCCTTATAGTTTGATCTTCAATAGTTTTTATTTTATCATCCAGTATATATTTATACTTTTGCAGATTTATTCTAGGGGTCCATCTCACAAATGATCTTGCATTGCCCTGTTTTGTTATGTTGATTTCCATTGTACTCTTAACTTGAGATGCTGTGCTCTATGATACAGTTTGTGCAGAATAAATATGAATTGTTTAACTCTTTGAGGGCTGAATATTTTTTCTTAAAAACTCAGTTTTCTGAGAAGCACACAAGGCAATTGTTTCATACATAAATCAACATAAAACATTTGTTGCTAAGTGCCGTGGCTGCTGTTTGCTCATGTTTGGCATGTCAGGCGGCAATGGCTGTGTGAGGGCATCCCAATGGACAGCATGAATGCAAGGTGGGCCTGCTGCCTGGCTGTATTCGCACAGCAGGTGGGTGTTTGGTGGTGGTCGCAGTGTAATGCAATATGTGGTGGTCCTCCCAGGCGAATGCTGCTGTAGGCGCATCATCTACATGAAAGTGTTCAGCACCACAATCAGCTGGGGAATGTTCAGATGATGCTGGTACCTCCATCTCCAAATCACCTGTATCAAACTCGGAGTCTGACAAGTCAGAGTCCCATTCAACGAAATTACGTAAAACGTTCATGGAGTATTTTGCTTTGCACATTCGCTTTGGTCTCTCACCAGATGTCAATGCCATTTCAGAGGTGGTTTGCTCTTTGCTACTCATGCAAGCGTAGGGAATCGAGGTCAAACCAACAAAGCTATGTAACTTTCCTTCTAGCAAAGAGAGTCAAACTAAAACGTAAGGGCGAGTTTTGTCGCAGCTTACAGCTGATAACGTACTCTACCCCTGAATTTTGACAAAAGTCGACATCAGCCCTGAAAGAGTTAATAATGTCTGTTTGACTTCCCTGTGGTGGGTTGGTGCCCTGCCTGGGGTTTGTTTCCTGCCTTGCGCCCTGTGTTGGCTGGGATTGGCTCCAGCAGACCCCCGTGACCCTGTAGTTAGGATATAGCAAGTTGGATAATGGATGGATGGATGTTTGACTTCCTTAACCAGTGCCCTTATTTGTGTTCTGACTTTGAGAGAATGAACTTCTCTGTGCTAGGAGATATGTCATGCTTTACATATTTTAATTGCTGCATTAACTTTGCTTGCTGGCATTTTTGAAATGTGCGACCTTACTGTCTGCTCAAAGTTAGTTTGATAATCCAAGCCACCCTCCCTGTTCATTTCACATTGTCTCCTGCACTGCCAAATTTTCCATTCTGTCCTCCCTCTCTTGGATGAAGTAATGTGGTGTTTCAGGTAAATTTTTGGTGATTTCAATACCTAGGATCTTTTTACAGTTTAAAGAATATACAATTAAATTTGGCTCTATGAACACTGATCAATAGAAAAAGACTATTTCATCCAGCCATCCATCCATTTTCTAACCCGCTGAATCCGAATACAGGGTCACGGGGGTCTGCTGGAGCCAATCCCAGCCAACACAGGGCACAAGGCAGGAACCAATCCTGGGCAGGGTGCCAACCCACCACAGGACACACACAAACACACCCACACACCAAGCACACACTAGGGCCAATTTAGAATCGCCAATCCACCTAACCTGCATGTCTTTGGATTGTGGGAGGAAACCGGAGCGCCCGGAGGAAACCCACACAGACACGGGAGAACATGCAAACTCCACGCAGGGAGGACCCGGAAGCGAACCCGGTCTCCTAACTGCGAGGCAGCAGCGCTACCACTGCGCCACCGTGCCGCCCAGACTATTTCATGTCAAAGTAAAAACAGATCTCTGCAAGGTAATCTTAATTCTCAGAAAGCATTTGATAAGGTACCACATGAGTGGTTGGGCATCAAACTAAAAGAAGTGTGGGTTTAGGGTGATGTTTTTAGATGGGTGCAGAATTGGCTCAGACACAGGAAGCAGAGGGTGATGGTGCGAGGAACCTTATCAGAATTGGCTGATGTTAAGAGGGCTAGGGCCACTGCTATTTTTAATATATATATAAATGATTTAGCTGGTTCAGTATGCAGATGATACCAAGACAGGTGGATTAGCAGATAACTTGGAATCCGTTATATCTTTATAACTTGCAGAGAAAACTTGGGGGTCACCACACAAGGATTAGTTGCTAAAGTCCTCGGACAATTCCCCATAAATATGTTAGGAAGGGATACTTCGTGTAAATGAAATATGAGAATCGGGTGTTGCCCAGAGGGGGTATATATTGATCTAGAACAGGGGTCTCCAACACGTCGCTCGCGAGCTACCAGTAGCTCACAACCCCTTTTCAAGTATCTCTCCAAAGGGTTAATGAATCCTACATGAATTTGAAAACTTGATTAGTCAAATTAGAGGTGGGCAATCTTTCCAAAAAATCATATCACGATCCTTTTAACACAAAATTACAATCCACAATCTGAATTACAATCTATCTTTTCAATGTGGCATACATTACATGCCAGACTCAAACTCATCAAGACCTAAGTAACAGTTTATTTTAAATATCAAACAAAGTTCAATTCAATTGTTCTCTTGTTTGCTAGCTAAGCGGAGTTAGGGATCATGCCCTGAAGCTGGAGAGTGAGTGAGGAAGGCCGCTTCCCTTGGCCCTCTGCGTGTTTCTCTGATTCATGCAAATAAATCGGTACCGCAAGCGAACCATGATAGTAAGCAAAATGAGGGAAGTCACAAAATCAAAGGGAATGTTCAAGCAAATTATAGAAAAAAACCTGATCTAAATCCATGAAGTAGCTCTCTCGTGAAAAGTGGACAGACGGACGGACAGACAGACAGACATTGGATTTTATATATTATATATTAGTAAACCTTCAAAATAATGTGCAGTTAAAGCCTCAACAGCATTCTCAGCATTTCTGGAGCTTAGTAGAGTCAGATAACTATAAGAATCTTCACCAAGCAGCTCTGAAAATTTCTGCTTTGTTTGGTCTACGTACCTCTGTGAGTCTGCCTTTCCTGACATGAAATCAAAGTTCAGAACAAGACTGACATTTAAATGACTCCATAAGAGTGAACCTAAGTGGCTACACTCTACCATACACCTCTCTTGTTGACTCCATGCAGTGCCAGTCATCTGATTAGCTTAAAAACACATCACACATGCAACTGGACATGTGAATACTCTTGTGAAGTGAAACAGTAGCGTGTAACAAAATGACAAATGAATAAATAATATCTGTGTATTTGTAATTGCATTGTTTTGTTTTGACAGCATTCATGTTTTAATTCAATAGTGTGAGATACACTTGAAATGCATACAGACATACAGAATGCACTTGCAGGTGAACTAAATATTTTTTGTGATGTTATAATGCAAAATGTGAGTTGTGGACACCAACATTTTGTAAATGTTCAGGCAAAACAAGCTTATTCAGTTTGTTTGGGTTTAAAAAAGCTATGAGAATAAACGTTAGAAAACATGAGTATCTTTCAGCAATTTTCATTTTGTAAAAGTAGCTGTCAGAGGAAAAAAGGTCAGAGACCCCCCTGATCTAGAAGGTGTTCAACAACAAATGGTAATGCAGACTGGAGTAGCTTCTGTTTATGTGAAAGGAGAAATTACTTGATTTGTATCAGAAAAATTGGGGTTGTTCCTTACAACTGTTCTGCCTAAGGCTAGAAAGTACCACTTTAGAATATCATTGTACTATTATTTATGATTCAGTTTGACCAGAAACTAGAACATGATTGGCTTACTGAGCTATAGGAGGTTCTCTAGAGGCTCTAGCTTCTTTCACAGTTCATTGTGCTAGGAGAGCAAGGAGCTGCAATGCAGATAGACCAAAATGAGGTTACTTCTAAGAGGTGTAGGGTTCCAGAATCAATACAACATGTGACACTGCTAGTATCCTCAGAATATTAAGAGAAAGAACTGGGCCCTAGGATGAAAGCAGTAAAACAGGTGCAATGGAGAAACAGTCAACCCACTAATTTTTACAAGGTTGGGGAGCATGCACTGGTACAGCATGTTAGCATGCCCACCACACAACAAAACAACTGGGGATCCGAGTTGATAACCCCAAAGGCAGACATACAGTCCAGTCTCATCCACCAGAAATGATCAACTATCTGCCACAGCCAGGTGTTATGTGGGAGTCCCCTTGACCTTGTCCAGCCACTCGGGCCCTCAATCAGGATCCTGCGAGCTTGATCACCCTCGGGGAATCATGCCACATGGCCATAGTGCCGTAACTGACGCTCCCTCACAATGCAGGTAATGCAGGCAAGTGCACCTCATTCAGGACACGGTGAGCAACCACTCTTTCGAAATTAAGTCAAACCAGTGGCACCCTAGGATTCTCCAAAGAGACACAGTACTGACGCAGTCCAGTGTTTGTCTCAGATCACTGGATAGTGTCCATGTCTCTCAATCGTGTGCCTAAGAGGTTATTAAAGGGCTGGATGTTGGTTTTTATTCAGGACACTCGCAAGTCCAGACACTCAGACTCTTCTCTCAGTCTCTCGAGAGCCCCAATCAGAGCCTCCGTTGACTCTGTAAAGATCACAGCATCATCAGCAAAGTGAAGATCAGTAAATCTCTCTTCACCAACAGATGCCCCACAGCCGCTGCACCC
Source organism: Polypterus senegalus (assembly GCF_016835505.1). Taxonomy (NCBI): domain Eukaryota; kingdom Metazoa; phylum Chordata; class Cladistia; order Polypteriformes; family Polypteridae; genus Polypterus; species Polypterus senegalus. The sequence continues at coordinate 156,114,856 of NC_053164.1, read as the reverse complement.
CATGACTCTGCCGAACACCCTAGCCATGCAAGCACTAAACAGAGTAGTAGCAGAACACACCGATGATGAACCCCAGAATCAACTGGAAAAAACAGAGGTTCTGCATGCACTCTGCACAGCACTCACAGCACCAGTGTGCAGGCTGGCCATGATATCCAACAACTTTGAGGGGATACTGTGAACCCTCAGGATGTCCCACAGGGCAGCTTGATCTACTAAGTCGAACGTTTTACAAAAATTGACAAAGGCTGCAAAGAAACTCTGCTGATATTCACTTTTGCACTCCATGAGAACCCTCAGTGCAGTCAATGGTAGACTTCTTAGATGTAAAACCAGACTACTTCAGTCAAATGATTACGGACTCTATTGAGGATGGCCCTATCAAAGAGAACAGAACAGGAGAACAGACTGGAGAATTTTACTCTGGACACCCCAGATCCCTACAGCCTTTCCTACCTTCAGCTGGGTCACAAATCTGTGCAGTTTCACTGGGATTGGGTGGTTCACAGCTAATTGGAGGATTCCTCTGTAAGCAGGACCTCGGTCAGAACACCATAAATACTGTGCAATTGTTTACAGTTTCCTCTAACAAATGCCTCCTTATCTGCTCTCCAGGCCCTTGCAGCCATCCTTCTCAGTTCTCGGCACAGATCAGAGTTGCCATCAAGACAGGTGCTGTGACTCCTCTCGATTATATCCAGGGTGCCATGTGAGATGAAACATCTCCTTCTGGGAACACCGACAACACCAACACAACCCTTAGCAACCTTCAGGGTCTTGTCATAGAAGGTCTCCCACATTACATTAGTATTGGCAGCCACATCCAAGTCTGTAAGTTCCTCACACAAACTGTGTGCAAACTCATTAGAAACAGCCTGATCTTGGAGTCTGGCCAGGTCCAGCCTCATTTTCCTAGTAGGAGGTAGCCTACTGCACCTAAGCTGGATCATCAGAGAAGCAACAAGTCTGTGGTAAGAATTCACAAACTGGGCACTTCTATAGACCCTGCAGTTTTGTAAGAGCCTCCAGTGTCTGCCCACAAGGATGTGATCGATCTTCTTTACTACACCACCATTTCTGGATTACCAAGTCCAATGATGAGGCTCAGGGTGCTGGAACCAGGATCCAGCAATCTGCAAACCCTGACCTTTTGCAAAGTCAAGGAACATGGAGCCACTTTCACCATGGTCGCCAGACCCATGGGGACCGAAACAATATCTTAGCCTGTCACTGCCAGTGGTTGCATTAAAGTCACCTATGACCAGAGGAGTGTTACTTTGAGGGCATCTTTCAACCACCAAGTGAAGTTGCAAATAGAATGTCTCCCTCAATGCCATTGGAGTATACACTGTGACAAAAGACGACACCCACAGAGTAACATATGAGTACTGGGTTGTTTTCCGAATAAAGATTTTTAGTAAAGCAGTATTTAGTTGTATGAAATTAAATCAAATGTGAAAAACTGGTCGTGCAAAATTTGGGTACCCTTGTAATTTTGCTGATTTAAATGCATGTAACTGCTCAATATTGATTACTTGCAACACCAAATTGGTTGGATTAGCTCATTAAGACTTGAACGTCATAGACAGGTGTGTCCAATCATGAGAAAAGGTATTTAAGGTGATCAATTGCAAGTTGTGCTTCCCTTTGACTCCCCTCTGAAGAGTAACAGCATGGGATCCTCAAAGCAACTCTCAAAAGATCTGAAAACAAAGATTGTTCAGTATCATGGTTTAGGGGAAGGCTACAAAAGGCTATCTCAGAGGTTTAAACTGTCAGTTTCAACTGTAAGAAATGTAATCAGGAAATGGAAGGCCAAAGGCACAGTTACTGTTAAACCCAGTTCTGGCAGGCCAAGAAAAATACAGGAGCGGCATATGCGTAGGATTGTGAGAATGGTTACAGACAACCCACAGATCACCTCCAAAGACCTGCAAGAACATCTTGCTGCAGATGGTGTATCATTACGTAGTTCTACAATTGTAGAATTTCCACAAAGAAGATCTGTATGGCAGGGTGATGAGAAAGAAGCCCTTTCTGCACTCACACCACAAACAGAGTTGCTTGTTGTATGCAAATGCTTATTTAGACAAGCCAGATTCATTTTGGTACAAAGTGCTTTGGACTGATGAGACAAAAATCGAGTTATTTGGTCATAACAAAAAGCTCTTTGCATGGTGGAAGAAGAACACCGTATTCCAAGAAAAACACTTGCTACGTACTGTCAGTTTTGGTGGAGGTTCCATCATGCTGTGGGGCTGTGTGGCTAGTTCAGGGACTGGGGCTCTTTTTAAAGTCGAGGATCGGATGAATTCAACCCAATATCAACAAATTGTTCAGGATAATGTTCAAGCATCAGTCACAAAGTTGAAGTTACGCAGGGGTTGGATATTCCAACAAGACAATGACCCAAAACACAGTTCAAAATCTACAAAGGCATTAACACAGAGGGAGAAGTATAATGTTCTGGGATGGCCGTCACAGTCCCCTGACTTGAATATCATCAAAAATCTATGGGATGATTTGAAGCAGACTGTCCATGCTCGGTAGCCATCAAATTTAACTGAACTAGAGAGATTTGGTATGGAAGAATGGTCAAAAATACCTCCTTCCAGAATCCAGGCACTCATCAAAGGCTGTAGGAGGCATCTAGAGGCTGTTATATTTGCAAAAGGAGGCTGAAAAGAAGTATTGATGTAATATCTCTGTTGGGGTGACCAAATTTATGCACCTGTTTAATTTTGTTATGATGCATATTGCATATTTTCTGTTAATCCAATAAACTTCCATAAGGCATGCCATATATTAAAAGGACGTTGCTACTTTGCTACTTTGAAAGCTCAGCCAATGATAAATTAAAGAATTAAGAGAGGTTCCCAAACTTTTTCATATGATTGTATGATTCCTTCAGTCATAGTGACCCTAAACTAAAATAGTATTGCATTTTTAGGAGGTTCCTCATAAATTGTATTTGAATAACAGACAGTGCACACATGGAAACAGTATAATAGTTTACCTATAGAAACCAAATCAAGAGATTAAGCGCACACCACACTTTCAGATGATGTGAATTATGAAGACTAACAACCCATGACCATCCAGTATGATTCCATTTCTTACTGATATACCCTGAATTTGTGTTTTGGTTCTTAGCTTCCACAGCCCAAGGCCTCTTTGGCCATAGTTTATTCACAGGCACATTGAGTGTTGGGTGTGTGCCCTTTAGACTTGCCAGGCTATCTGCACTTGCAAGAATAGTCTCCCATATACTGGACACAGGGATGATGGCTGAAACATTTTTAGTAAAGAAGTATGCACTCATTATTTCATTCACTGTAATGATTTTATATGCTATAGATAAGAAGGCCTGCGGTGGGTTGGCACCCTGCCCTGGATTGGTTCCTGCCTTGTGCCCTGTGTTGGCTGGGATTGGCTCCAGCAGACCCCCGTGACCCTTTATTCAGATGGTTTGAAAATGGATGGATGGATCGATAAGAAGGCATTTGAAGTCCCTGAAGTGAGGACAGAAAGTGTTGATATAAAGCTTTTTACCCAGCTCTGTTACCTGACATACAGACTCACATCACTGCAGGAGATGCTGTCTTTGAGATATATATATATATATTTGAGATTTATAAGGTTTTCACTGTTGTGATGTTCTGAGTAATGAATAGTCTTGGTCTCCTCTGACATGAGGAAACCAGAAAATGATACTCATGTTCTCAAAACCAACTGCTCACACACATCTGTGATGAGAATAGACTGGCATGATGTGGTGAAAGTTGTAAAGACTCCTCCCTATTCTTTTAATTGGTTCTTCTCTCCTCCTCTACCTATAACATCTAATTCTAATGTTACTGGAAACCAACTATAGCGATTTTCACTTCCTTTAAAGTTTGTCCTTAACCTCATGGCACTGGCCAATGAAGTATAATGAAGACAGTTCTTTTCAGTGCTCTTAAAGGAGATCTCTAGTATTTAGCAACAACATGTCAGGTGTTATGAATGAAAAACTCTCAATGCTGGTAAAAGATGTTACTATTTTCATTCAGTCTACTGCAAGTACAGAAAAATAGGAGAATAAGAAAAAGTGACTGTTCTTTCCAGCATCTTTCCCTGAAGGGAGCACAATGCTCCACAATGAAGCCCAAACTAGTAAGACTATAGTGTGGCAAGGAATCACATGTGCTGGCCCTTCTGTCTTCAGACTGGAGGAGTGGTCTCATTTGATTCCTTTGCCTACATGTATAAAAAAGAAAGCAGAAGTGATTAAAGAAAAGTGAGAAAAATGGTGTCACCTACTTTGTACTTTGTAGGGTAGCCTTTGAGGTCAAGTCACCCTTTTACCTGCCATTCTGCTTTCTTTCATTGAGCGTCTACTGAATTCTGAATAACTTAATCAGTTAAGGGTGCAAAATGGGTTATGCTGACACCTCAAAAATCCCGTGTCTTGGATGAATCCTACACCAGTAGGTTGTCTATGTTAAGTATGCAAGTTTTCCCTGTGTCATGTCTGTATTGGTTTTCCCTCTAACAAACAGTCTTTTTCACATATCCCCAAAGATGTGTAGGTTAAGTGACTATTCGAAACTAGCTCTGTATGAGTGTATGAGTTAGCTTGTGGTGCCCTGGCACCCTTGTCTAGGCTGCTCCATTCCTTACACAATCCCGTACTGAATAGAATTTAACGAGAATGTCGTTTATGCTATAATTTTGAGCCCACAAAACTCAAGTTAAGGATTGAACAACAAATTAAATGTAAACACTTGAAGTGGCCATGAAACTCAAAAATAGCCTGTACATTTCAAATACGTTGAGAAGAACCATAAAATTCTTTGTCCACAAAAAGCCATGAAAACACTAAGACTAAGAAAACCCAGGACGAAATGGGAGCCAAACAACACAATCAGGACCTTATTGCCTTAGTACTTAGCTGAGGCATCTCAGGCCTTATATAGACCAAAGACAATCCCTCAGTTGAAATCAGGGGTCACTATCCCCTTTGTCTGAACATATACATCACACAGACAATAATTAACAAAATTAACAACAACAATAATAATAGTTAATTACATTTATATAGCGCTTTTCTCACTGCTCAAAATGCTTAGGAAGACAATACAAAATGGTAAATAAACAAGAAAATAAGAAAGAAAATTATCAATTACCCTTTTTTTTTTTTTGAAGGCTTGTGAAAAGGAGCGAATTTGACACGTTATATCTGTTTAAAGGTGAACCCCTGGGTTCAGTTGATGTGGCCTGCACAACTTAAAGTCCATCTTATCATTTTGGTAAAGACACATATTGGTTTCCTGTTTATCATAAGGGTGTAATTTCCTGCATGAAATATGGTTCAAAAATGGCCTAGGTTTTTCATGTCTAAATGGCCAAAAATATGGTGAGAACACTAATAAGTTTTTAATTAGACATCAAGATGAGTAAAATGGTATATCATATGTAGAGATTTTCTCATACCATTGACTTATGCGGCACTTGGCAAAAAAGTGATATCAAAGCATTCATAAATAATTCTTATGAACCAAAAAACAAAAAAACTAAAACCATGGACCAGAGCCCTTGTTAATACATACCCTTTTAAAGCATTTGCCATATTACTAGATAAAGAAAACACTTAATTGAATGTATCACATCTGATCTGTTGCCATTGATTCTAATCTTGTAAATTCTGCATTTCTTATTATTGAAAACAACTGTCACAATTAATAGTGAGGCAAAGAAAGAGAGAAAGACCACTGCATAATATGACCCCCTTGAAGCTTCACTCAGAGACCCTTCACTTGAACAAGAGCTTATAGCTTAGCCGAGTAAGATGCTGATTCTTAACACAAGGGCCCTGGGTCTACCTCTTTGTGTGAGGACACAAAATAGAAAGGGGCACAGCCCTAAAACTAAGACTATTGTTCTCCCTAGGCAGACTTCCCATTTTGTCTCCTTGTTTAAACAATATTTCAAAGAAGTTAACCATTGTCTACTGAACTGAGATCAGACTATAAATTTTGCAGTTACACCTTTCAGTAGTGCAGAAGAGTTCATTCTACAATCCGATTCCACCATTCAGGACATGTAATGCAACAGACAACATTCATGTTTTACAATTAAGAAATGACAATGAGAACGACCCATTACAGACTTTTACTTGAAATTACATTTCCATATTCTGCTAAACTGAATCTAACTTCCTGTGCCATACATACTAGGGAACCTAGTGCTCTCTCTCTAGGGCTAAAGTTTGTACATGAAGATTAAAACCAGTGACATATAAGAAAAGCCCAAAAACATTTACACTACTTTAACTGGACAGTAATATAAAGATGTCTTCAAGGTAAGGTATTTATTTCAAGTGCGGAAGACAGCGGGTTCGAGGAAAGACTGTAATATATATCATGGCACCAGATTGGTGACATGTTGCTTGTTGATTAGCACATGCAAATAACAATGTGGCAATTCTGAACCTACGAGCCAATGAACCTATGACTCCATTGAGTGTGGGTTTAAAGATTTCATGGGCAACCATCAGAAAATACTAACTCCACTTGAATAAGGCTAAAGTTGTTTATAAGTGGCATTTCAGGTGTTGGTTCAGATCCCACTACTGACACTGTGTGACCATGAGCAAGTCACTTGACCTGCCTGTGCTCCAATTGGAAAACCAAAAGAAACATAACCAATTGTATCATAAATGTTCTCAGTCGCCTTGGATAAAGCTGTAGGCCAAATAAGTATATGTAAAATGTAAATATATAACTACATAAACATGGCAATACTGATTGGGAGGGGGACAGGCCAACATGTACTTGGACACTAACTGTAGATTGTAGTTGAAGGAATCTGTCTAAATTCCTGAGGGTACTCCTCACCTCTACTATGCTCTGTGACCCTCATGTCTCTGTATGTGCTTATCTTCATTCAACAGCTTTGTTAAGAAAAGCTTGGCACTGTGACACAGTAAATCAAACTGTTTAATTTGGAGAGAACTCCTTGCCTCAAGTAAGTGCAACCCAGGCATGGCATGAATACCCTTGAAATGCCTGGCCTCCTCTGGAACAGGCAGCACCATTGGTGAATGTTATGTTTTCGTAACATATTAGCTAATAACACTTCATTAGTACAAAACTGTGGCTTAATGTGACACAGTGAGACAAAGGAGACATTGGTCATGTTGTCCTCTTCTGTTTTTGAAGACTGGAATATGTCACTTTAAACGCAGGTCTTGTATCATATTGAAAATACAAAAATTAACTCCAGTCAGATTACATTCTAATACAGTGTTTATCACTCAAATTCAAAACTGACTACATTACAAACAGAGGGGTGAAAGGAATATAAAAGGGCACAGCACAAAGCAAGGTGGAATTGAGAAAAGGAGCACATGAATTTGGAAGTAAGACAGGAGAATAATTTCTTTTATGTTATTGTTAAGGATTATGCTCTAGAATTATTTTATAGTAGTTCATAGTTCAAAAGATCTCCAACATGTCAGCCTAGAAAAAAATGTTCTTCCGCAACAACAGAAAACATGTAATGTGCTAAGAAGATTCAATGTAGTTTTCCTGATGAACATGCTCATGCACACTGTGCTCTAAACACATACCATATGCCACATTAGTGAAAGTCAATGTAGATCACAGGCTCCTCCTCAACTTTTTTGATATCTTTCTCAAGTTGGTCCATTGCATGCTCCAGTCTCTGCTTGTGCTGCTTAACAGGGTTTGTGTCAATAAGCACCGGGAGACACAAATACTGACGATTTAGCTCTTCCCAGTTTTTCTTGAGACCATAAAGTAGCCTCTGGCGGTCTTCATCATGGAGCTGCTTTGGCCTTGCTTTGTAAAATTGGTCTTTTAAATAAGTTTCATATTCTTTCTTCTTCTCCTTGATCTTCACAATATATTCAGGGATTTCCCCATAACCCTTCTTATTAATAAACTTTGGAATTCCTGAGGTTTCCAAAAGATGCCTGTCACCTTTCCTGGAATCTACAAAGCATACTGGGGGCTTCTTTGGACTTGCCTTTATGACTTCCATAGCATTACTGGCAATAAAATTCTTTTTGTTTGGGCTTCTCTTTAGTGGGTTTTCAGGTCTGGGTGGTATAGGAGGTTTCCTCTTCTCATGATCTGCATATTTGAAGGGCTTCTTCTGAGGTAACCTCTTCTCTTTTGAATGCTTCCGCAGAAAATTTTGAGGAGAAGGGACTTCTACTTTTGCGGGGCCCATAGTTTTATACAGACTGACACTTTTATCCATCTACTTTCCAAGATTTGTTTATCTCAGACTGGCTCCAAACAATACAATGTGGCACATAATCGTCTTTGCAAATGCTTAATAAGAAAACAACTCAATCATAAAACAAAGAGGTTAGCCCTTTCAGCAAACCTACCAACTCCATTCACATAAACACTGCCACCTGACTGAGGTGCAGGAAAGTGAGATGCTTGGCTTTACTAGCTTGGGAGCTACCACAAATCAAGGGTGTTGGCCCTTGAATTCCAAGAACCATTACAAGGGCTAACAGACTCAATGCACTTATACGTTCATCTCCTTTTGACATCAGGGTGATTGTTTCTCTGATGCCAGGGCCAATTAGAATACAATACAATAGAATACACCCCCTCAAAATGGTTTCACTCAGTTTCCTTCTAAGGGTGAGTCTTGTAGACTGACATTGACACTAATGTAAATGGAAGGTTTGATGGTGTGTTTATATTGTGGTCTATACTAGGTCATTGAATGTAATCAGCTTTTGTGAGCCCTCAACTGTCTGGAGCTGACATCGATTGAAAATGCAGAACTGCTCTATGAATGAATAAGTGACTAGATTTAAAATCATCCTATGTAGATAGGTCTATCATTTTTTTTAGAAATCAGAGAACAAGCACAATGTTCTTCCTTCTTAGAGGTTTTGTATTTATATACACAGAGCACTGATTATTGAATATCCACATAACAAACAATACAATAATAACCTAATATGCTAAAAAGAAGTAAATTCTTCTGGTTAATGAAAAATTAGACATTCTGCACCTGTTTGTATTATTGAGTTACTGTCTGAAAAACTCTTCTAAATGTATACTTGGAAAAAATCAAGAAAACTGGAGAGGATTGGAACCACTAAATATTTTTTTCTTTAATATTTTATTAGGAATGCTATTTAAAAATTTAAATGTGCACATGTGAAATAGTTTTCAGGTTTGCCAGTCAACATTTGACCAACTAATTTATGACTTATTCTTAATTACATTGTGGTTAATAAAAGCAAGCATTATAAATAAATTGAATTTATTATAAGAAAGTAGATTAAAAGAAGGCAAATAGGCAGAAACAAAGTAGAATCATGTAAATTGAAAACCATGGCATCTTTCTCAGTTTCAAAGACAGCTAAATGTCACATTTGTTTTCTTGTTCTTCTTCTTGGATTTATTGTAGCTAAGTGCATTATTGCCATCTACTACATCAGAGTATGAGCAGAAATGGAAAATTCATATTTTCCCACTCAATGCTGAGTTTATTCAAACAACGCCAGATTGTAATGTTCACACTCACTGCCAGAACAAATAGAAAACCTAGATATTTTCACTAGTAGGGGGTGCCACTGAGCCCCCAAACCCCAGACACATGAGACCCAACACCACTCTGGGTTCAAATAAAGGATTTTTAATCCACACAGCCCAAATATAGCAATTAATACAGCTAATATATAGATTTAAGTACTCACTCTTGGTTCTTTCTCTCTTTTCTATCCTTCATTAAGTGACACCTGCCGCCTCCCAACTCTGAGTCATTGAGGTATGGTGTCAGGCTCCTTTTAAGCTGGACCTGGGAGTACTTCGGATGGTACATCGTGGCTTGTTTGAAGTGCTTCCCGAGTCATATGGAAACCAGGGAGGTTTCTCTCCCAGTAACTCCCTCTCCCATCTCCCGTTGGGTCGGGCTTTCCTGACCGAGAGACATGAACCTGAGAAAAAGCATCAGCATTGGCTTGGAGAGCACCCCAGCGATAAATGACGAAAAACTTGTAAGGCTGTAGATCCATAAACCACCTTGTGACCCACAGGTTCAATTCCCCATGTAAGGCCATCCACTGTAAAGGTGCATGATCTACAGTATGTCCAGGCTGAACTCATGGCCCAACACGTAGTATCTCAGCTGTGTAATCGCCCGTTTTATTGGCAAGGCCTCCCTTTCCACTGCCACATACCTGGTTTTCTGCTCCAGCAGTTGGTGAAAGATGAAAGGCATAGAAAAGTAAGGGGCTTTCAATACAGGAGCTGACGTAAGGGCCATTTTCAGGTCACTGAATGCAGCATCTGATGTCTCATCCCATACCACGTGATTAGGTCTCCCCTTCTTTGAGAGGTTTATCAGGCGCATTGCTCTCTCAGAAAACCGGGGTACAAACCGGCGATTGTAACCCACTAAGCCGAGTAAGGCCTGAACCTGCCTCTTGTTTATTGGACGGGGCCATTTTAAAATGGCATCTATTTTAGAACACTGTGGTCTCACCATACCCCGGCCCATTAGATAGCCTAAATATTTGGCTTTGACCAACCCAAAGTAGCATTTCTTCAGATTAATACGAAGACCAGCTTTTGCTAGTGACAATAGAGCTCCAACCTGCTGTAAGTCTTCCTCCCAGGTGCTGGAATAGATGACAACATCATCCAAGTAGGCAGCACTATATGAATAATGAGGATGGAGCACTTTGTCCACCAGACGTTGGAATGTCGCAGGTGCCCATTGTAATCCAAATGAGAGAACTCAATACTGCCAGTGCCCTCTAGGGGTGCTAAACACTGTATTTTCCGTAGCAGAGTCCATTAAGGGAACCTGCCAGTACCCCTTAGTCATATCTAATGTAGTCAAGAATTTGGCGTTACCTAGCCGTTCGAGGAGGTCGTTCTCTTGCAGCATCGAATAGGCATCGAATTGTTAGACTTAGTTAAGCTGACAGAAGTCATTGCAGAACCTTTCATCGGGTTTACTGACTATGACAATAGGATGGACCAGGGACTATAACTTTACTCAATCACACCTAGGTCCAGCATTTGTTTGATCTCCAGCTCCACTTCAGCCTTTTTTTGCCTCGGTAATTCTGTATAGACGTTCTCGGACTATAACCCTAGGTTTCGTCACAATGTCATGTGCAACCAGGGAGGTCTGCCCTGGATTTTCACTTACTACCTCAGGAACAGACAGGATAACTACTTCGAGCTCCTGTCATTGTTGGCAAGTCAAATTATCTCCAAAATTAAGGTGTAATTTATGAGCAAAGAGAAAGTGGGGCTGTCCAGAGGAGGGCTCGGAATCCCTGTCCTTCCACGGTTTCAGCAAATTGACATGATAAATCTGCTGGCTAGGACGACAATTTGGTTGTTTCCCTAAATAATCGATCAGTCGCTTCCTGTCCTTAATTTCATAGAGGTTTTGCCAATGAGCCAGTAATTTGGAATGTGAAGTAGGAACTAAAACATGACTCGATCTCCCGGGTGGAACTCCCGAAGAGACGTACCACGGTTATAGCATCGGACCTAGGCTACTTGCGCCTTTTCCATGTGCGTTTTCAATATAGGTCTAATCTTCTCAAATCTATTGCATAATTGCACGATATATTCCAATATATTTGTTGACGGGAGGGCCTCTTCCTCCCAGCCTTCTTTTAAAATGTCTAATATGCCCCGGGGTTGTCATCCATATAGCAATTCAAAAGATGAGAACCCTGTGAATGCTTTTGGGATTTTCCGATATGCAAAAAGGATGAGCGGAAGGATCTGATCACAGTTCCTTCCATCCTCGTTGACTACCTTACATAACATTTGTTTGAGAGTTTGATTGAACCTCTCTACAAGGCCGTCAGTTTGAGGATGATATACCAAGGTTGTTAAATGTTTTATTTGAAGTTGCTTGGCAGTTCCCTGAACATCTGTGAGGTAAAAGGCATCCCTTGATCCGTCAGGATTTCTTTAGGGATGCCAACTTGTGTAAAGAAGTAGCTTTTGAAGTAGCTGAGTGCAGCGGAACAGTTTCCAGAAACCAGGTAGCATAATCTACCAGGACCATGATATATTTATGACCTCTAGTTGAGGGTTCTAGGGGTCCTACCAGGTCGAACCCAATATGAGACATCTATTAAGGGTAATGGAACTAGAGGAGCACGGCCCCTCTTAGGAATCTGCCTCAATTGACACTCTGGACAGGATGTACAAAAGTGGCTGATTTCCTCATTAATCCTGGGCCAAAAGAATCGGAGCTTAATCCGCTTGAGTGTTTTTTTGGGTCCCAAATGGGCTCCCAGGAGATGGGTATGTGCTAGTTCACAGACTTGTCCATGACACTAACAACAGTGACCTTATCTCTCCCTTATGTTTTGCCACCAGGTACAACAGGTCATTATTTTACACAAAGTGAGGACCCTGTGGAATAGGATGTAATGTGCGGTGGCCATCTATCAGAACGACTGCATTCTTTGCAAATTTAAGGGAATCGTCGTTCCACTACTCTCTTTTAAATGAAGCCGGGGTCTACCTGAATTGAAACTGCAGGTGTGTGAGGGGATCAGATTCGACCTCAAGCGGTGGGGTTTCATCCTGAGCCGACTCAGCACTTGTTGATGACATATCTGGCTGAGATGTCCTGGGTGTTTCCCCGTCATTACCAGAGGCCGAACTCCGCTCCCCAGCAAGCTGTATATATGGTGGGTGCTGATTCCGCGTCTGTGACTAGACCTAGCGATCTTGAGGAAGAAGCGTCTGTGTCACCACTATTAATGTCTACTCAATCTCTGCCTAATAAGAGATTAGGGAGGATTATTCATCACCACCACCGTCAACTTTTTTACTATGCCATCCTGACATATATAACACTTGGCGGATCTATAATCCCGGACATCCCCGTCTTAATTTTGAGCCACTGTAACACCAGATGGTGAGCAACAATAGAAATGTTACTGCTGGAATCAAACAAGGATATAACCTTAATTCCATTAACTAGCACTTCTCCCATATGCAAAAAGGACAGAGGGTTAACAAGTGCACACTGTGCCTCCCCCCCATATCACTCCACAGGCCCCTTCGTCACTTTGCAGAGCTGGCCAATGCGTCCCAGGTTCCACTCAAGTACACTTCACATTGCAGCTAAGAGACATGTTAGGGACACAAGTCCCGTTCTGATACTCCCAAGTCGGTTTTCTGCCCTGATATGTTCTATTGCCTCAGTTAGCGAGACAATATCAGTATTGATGGCTGGCTGGGCAATTTTTCCAGGTAGGGCACGGTGCAACAAAGCACAGACCACCTGCCTCACTATTTGATGGCTCGATTGCTTATGTGGTTGTATTCAACTAACCACCTTAGCCCATAAAGCCATTGCCTGTTTTTTTTGTTGCTTTAGCAGGTTTAAATGTCCAGGCCATTAGGTTTTTCACCTGCCAGCCTGGGTTTCTCCCACCTTTATCAAAAGGCTTACCTTTAATGGATATTTAGGGGCAGTCCCCATACTCGGGAGACCATAAAAATGTCCCCAGTGTGTTCCCAGACGCACCACGTTCTATCCTATGGATCCTGGTTCTACTTTTCTCCAGACCTTTAACAGGATGATGAGTTGAAGCATTCTCAAGCTTTCCCTGACACACCCTGACTGACTCCCACTCTCCGACTTGGGAGCGGTACTTACCCATCTGAATTTACTTGCATTGTGTATAGTGTGTCAAGTCTATGTTTTGGTCTGACTTCCATTCTCTCCAGGAGGTCATCATCCTGCAGACTACGCCACTGTGAAATAAATAGACTTGACACACTTAAAAAGGTTTGGGGCAACCACCCGTATATTATTCCTGGCTGCAAAAGGCTTTTAAATAGCACAGAGATGTTCTCAGTATGGAGTCCAAAACAGAACTGCTGAGGGTTTGCAAAGATGGCGGCTTTAACACTAGAATTACCAGAGTCTACGAAAAAACTTGTAGATCCGGCCCACCTTAAAACTGGTCTCACCTCTTCGCCAGCATCCTTTGTCTTCTAAATGTGCCGATTAAGGCGAGCAGCAAGCACTTGGCTATTCCATCCCCCACCGTCACAGAACATTCACTAAGTTTTCCTAACTCATGCCTTGTTTGATTATCTGGGAGTGACTCAACTGCTGGAGTTTTACAGTGGAAATAATAGATCATTATTTGGACCACACGCATTTCATGTTGATTTGTTTCTACAGTAATCTGTGTAAATACATTGTTAAAATAGAAAATTTTTCATATTTTAGTAATAAATGTTACTACGCACTACTACACTACACAAATCAAGTGTAATCAAGAGTTCGATCTCCACTCACTCCTATATTTGCTGCTTTCAGTAGTAAGCTGTTCTTTTTGTTAATATTATACAGCACACACATACTTAGAGTCAGATGGGGGAAGGGAGGGGTTAGAGTGCGTGAGCTTATTCAGTGCTGCAGGAACAATGTACATGTGCCTTCCCTGTTTATTTATATATCTAGTGACTTCTCTGCCTGTCTGTCTCTCTATTACGCAGTGCTCTGTCTGTCTGTGTGTTATGGATCTTAAAAATAACAGTTATAAGGACACTTGTTCATGTTATTTGCAGTCTCAATTGTTAGAAAATATTTTAAAATGAGCATTCCACATGAAAATATAATGATCTCATTAACTGACAGTGCATACCAGCTTATTAATTTTATGTCCGTTTGATGTTAAATAGAAAATACATTAAATCATATATCAATCGACAAACGCTGCACGCAGGCAAGCGGGCAGTGAGAGTAGAGATAAAGACGCTAGATAGATTATACAGTATACAACAGGCAAAAATAGCGACCACTTGATAACAGTATTACCTATAATGAATGAAAGCATGAATTAATCAACAGAAATAATCACGATCGTCATTTTACACTTAACGATTTACTTAAGAAAAAAAAAAAAGAAAAACGCCCCAGCACGTAGAAAGCAGACGTTTGCCCACAGGCAGGCAGGCAGGCAGGCAGCGCAGCCATGGTTAAACAGAAAAAAAGTAACACTTTCTCCCTAGCGGGGAATCAAGCTCAGGTCTCTGAGGCATGTCAAGCATGCTGCATTCTGAGAAGCAAATCTTAACGCTACGCCACGGAAGCTATTGTGTTGTTCTTGAACCTTTTGTGAAAGTGTTTCTTTGATCTTTGGAAATCAGGCTTCACACATTCTATAGTTTATACCTACATTTTTTAACATTTATTATTAAAATATGATAAAGTTTCTGTTTTAACAATGTGTTTACACAGATTACTGTAGAAACGGAGCACACATGAAATGCATGTTTTCCAAATAACAATCTATTATTTCCACTCTAAAACTCCAGCATTTGAGTCACTCCCAGATAATCAAATAAGGCATGAATTGGGAAAACTTAGTGAATGTTCTGTGAAGGTGGGGGATTGAATAGCCTGCTGTTTGCTGCTCGTCTTAATGGGCACATTTAGAAGACAAAGGACAGACAAAGGATGTTGGTGGAGAGGTGAGAACGTTTGAAGCCCCAATTTACCTGGTCATCTGTCAGCTCATTTCATGTCTCATTTCTGTTTGGCTACCATTTAATGATGAAAAGAATCAATTCAGAGAAATGAATCCTTAAAAACAGGGCTATTATCTAAAGGGAAAAGAAGTTAATTAGCAATGAAACCTGGTCGCTGATTAGAAAAAGGGTTAGAATAAAAACCTGCAGCCACTGCGGCCCTCCAGGCCAAGGGCCTCATGTATAACACTATATGTAGAACTCACACTATAACATGGTGTAAGCACAAAAGTAGGAAAATGTGTACGCATAGAAAAATCCAGATGCATAAATCTGTGCGTTCGCCAACTTCCACGTTTTTCTGCTACATAAATCCCGATCAGCATGAAAAGTAACACACATGCACATGATAAATCCCGATCAGCGTGAAAAGTAACACACATGCACATGATAAATCCCGATCAGCGTGAAAAGTAACACACATACACGTGCCTGCTATCCCGCCCCAACTCCTCCCAGAATTACGTCTCTTTGAATATGCAAATCAATATAAATAGCCCTTAAGCTCAGCCTTCTGTGAAAAGACAATGGCAAAAGCAAGAGGGAAAATAGAAGAATTTCAGTGAATACCAAGTGGAGGCAGAGAAAAATATACTATTTATTGGTTTAAACAGTGGTATAAACAACAAAAGGAAGTTGATCGAGTGACATAGAGTGTCGGAGAAACTCAAAAGCTTAAGTTCACAAAGTTGCATAGTGCCCGAAATAAAAAAGAAGTTGTCAGATATCAAAGTCGCCGTGAAAAGGCGAGTCGTAGCCCACCATCTGAGTGTCATATGAAAGCTTATTAGGGTACAGAGAAAAAAAAAGGCACACAGTGGGGAAAAAGCATGAAATGTCAACTTTAATCTCCAAATTTCCACTTTAATCACGTATTTTTTTTGTCATTAAAGTAGAACATCATAAACTTCATCTTAAAATCATTTAATTTACTAGTTTCTCAATCCCATGGTAACTAAATAGCATGTTAAATGCTTTGTTTTGTATTTGATCTACTATGTGCTCTATGTGTGTGAATCACTACGTCTTCCGGGCTTTCTCTTCCTCCGACAGGACACAGAATCCATTACATTTGTGATATTACAGCTCTCTGAATGATTAAAATACTGAGATGTAGGATAGGAGTTAAAGCATGTTATTAAACATTGGAACACGTTAGCGCAGTGATTGTTCTTGTCTCACGCATGATACTTGCTGCAACGTGTGCTACCTTTGATTAAATACTTTATTGTAGCATTACTGTCTCTTTCAAACGTACTAACTTCCAATTTCTGTCCTTACTTTTGTTTCTCCAAATACTGAATCGCCACACAATCATCTCTGTAATAGACATTAAGCCATCTGTAAGCTTAGAACACTGATTCTTCAAAACTTTTAAAGAACATCGAAATATCTTCGTAGTACGTGTTTAATTATTCTATCCATCTATCCTTACAGTGTTGCGTTAGCACCAGCAAGAATACAGCACGAGGCAGAAACAATCCGTGAACGGAGCGCCAGCGGCTCACTAGCGCTGTGGCATCGTGTAGTTAAATTGTTTTATCTGTATAATATAATAAGCATAATTTGCTGCATTTCATCTTAAAAATGATATTGTCATCATATGTAAATATGCGCTTTATAAAGTGGCTCAGGTTGTGCAATATTATAACTGTAGAGCAAGTTTACAGTGAGGTGATTGTACTAATAAGTACAAACAGTTCTACAAGGAGCACTTGATGGACTGATCGAGTGCGTTTAGAGTTCTTAGGATGAAAGTGTTTCTGAACCGCGTGGTCCATACAGGAAAGTCTGTGAAGTGTTTGTCATATGAGAGCAGTTCAATAGACAGCATGGCTGAGGCAGCGTGTGCTTGATGCTGTATACCGATAATTCTCTTTTCGAGTAGCTGCTGTTCAGCTATGATTCACACTCAGATACAGTGATATAAATACTCTGCGTGGTACAGTGAGAGTAATGTGGAAAAAGATGATCCGATGTGGGATCCGAGGTGCAGTGAGAGTAACAACGCTAAAGCAGTTATGGTATTTGGAATAGGTTTACCATTCTATGGACCATTATATTGTTACAGGTTAATTACAATCAGATGCATTAAACTAATAAACAATATGCACTTAATTTCAGTGTATTGATAAAGCCACGTCAAGGATGTGGATCTTAAAAAGAAAGGATAACCACACAGGAACAGTAGCACTGCTTTGACGCTGGGTGCCACCAGTCTGCAAAACTGAGCAGAGAACTTGTGTACGACAGGGTATGAGCTACTGTGGAAATGTGCGTGGCTTTCCGGCAAGTTTAGGTTTTATACATCGTGATTTGTACGTGGAAACATTCTTACGCAACATTTTTGTGTGTACGCACCTTTTATACATAAAGCCCCTGGAGTTTGACATTTGTGCTCTAAGCTAACATCAAAGCGCTTTTATTAGGGTTCACATGCTGGTGAAAATGAATTACCTTCAAGGGAAGAAATACATCAAATTGCAAGATGGATTCAAATTTGAGGAGTTTCTAAACAAAGGTAAGTTTGAATTTAATTAAATGTTAGCTAATGTTTCTTCTGATTTGAATAATTCATTTTATTGACATTATCAAATTTCTCCTGTTTTAGTGAAAAAAATGGGCTTAAAGCAAACCATGCACCTCAAGTCTTTGATGAGACAGATACTAATGTGGAGGAAGATATTTTTCAAAAGTTGATTCTGAGCAACCCACAGATATGCTTCACAGTAAAATGTCCTCCACAAGGACTTTTCGTTGACCTGGATGTTTCTGATGGCATATAATTTCTTTCATGTTTATGAATGTTCAAATGTCTTCATAAAATATTTGAAAATGAATCAATATTGATCTTCCCTTTTTGAAAAATGAATTTTCACCCACAGCTACCTCAACACCAACTACATGCACTGATACATTTTCAAACTCCAGTTATGTAGAAGATGCAGAACCTGTCTGCAAGCTCAAACTCTAGCAAGAGAAATAGCCAGAGAAATGACAGGTGCTTTAAGCAAAACTGGTAAATGTGAATATATCTGCTTTCATGATGCCATCATTCTACCCCTTCATATATTTATGTTTAATAACTAGATTGTTCAAAATGCCCTGCAAGTCAAAACAGGTGGTATGGATGTTCTTGAAGAATATGAGTTGACTAAAACACTGAAGCACAGCACCAGACGGCAGCTTGTTAACATTCTTGTTAGCTATATGACAGAGGTTGATGGGTAAGATGCCAGAGCATTGATAAATACACACAATCTCAAGCTTGCTTTGGGTCTATTCGTATAGATATGGAGGTTTAAGTTTTGGATAAATGACTAAGTTCTGCTTAATCTTATAACATTTTCAGGAGGATCCCACTTGTAAACAGAGTGAGACATACAGTATACCTTGGGCATTGTTTCTCCTTTCCCTGATTTAGAGCCCTGTATTCATTGAAGGTCTATGTAAGCACACTTCATTCACTTTCATGTACTTTTATGCAGTTTAATACGGCAATTTAAAATAAATACATGAATTTTATTTATTAACATTTTTGTTTTGCAAGTATTTGAAAATGGTATGGTTTTAAATTACAGCATTTATATAGTTTACTGTTGAGATTTAATAAATGTACATTATTGCTTCTTTGTTTGTCCTTTCATTTTTAGGAAACATCCACAAAATTGCTTGAGCAGTGGGAGACCGCATTCAAGCAGAAAGTCATCAAAGAAGCAAAGTCTGTCACATTGACAGAACTTCAAAGTCATATCCGTACAGCAGAGAAACGGTCTGAAAAAGTGGTATATTGAAGTTTTAAATGGCTGGCAAGGCTCTCTGTTCTACATACTAATTAATATTTGTAAGCATTGACCCCTTCTCTTTTTCCGTCAGAGGAACGGTGACATTTCCTCTTTCTTGCTGCTGTTGTATTTGCTACCAACTTCTGCAGGAAGAAACAAGGCTAACATCAGTCTAACTGATGCTGTTGACAGGCTTGTACATTTTCATAAGGTAAATTTATTAAGGCGAGATAAATGTCTTTGTAATGTGTTGTACAGTCATAGATGAATTATTTTTGGTTGATTGGTACTGAAGAAAGTTGTTCTCTTGCTTTTTATTCAAGACCAATATGTAATGTGTTTTTTTTTAGTCTTATTGATGACATGTAAATTTAATATCAATTTTAACCATATCTGCACTTGTCTTTGTTTTCTAGCATATTTTCTTCTTCCCTTTGAACATGACTTGTAATTGCTGACAACCTCCAAACTTGCTGTGTTAAATTTTAACTGTAGCTCTTTCATATTTTCAACCTGATAAAATGTTGTTCATTGTTTGAAGTGTTTAATGCATTAAATTCTGTTCTGTTTTGAAAATTCTGTGTATTTTATCAAATGCAAAATTAACTCGTCATTCTTTTATAGTCCTATACCAGTGCTGAAGAACATCTCTGCAGGAGAGAAGGTCACCAACCATACTTAACAGAGAGTTTGAACATACACTTGATGTAAACTAAATTCCCAAAACACTCTGTTAGTGTTAAAAAAATCAATTCTTGCATTTGTCACACATGTGTGCATGGGACGCAGCTAAAGTGCTTGAATGAGGGTAATTCCAAGCCAGACCGGGATGTGGCAGATTGCAACGACTCTTTTTCTTGCTTTTCTGCAGACCGTTCACGGGAAGTTCCATCTGGCCCTAATGACATCAATTCTGGTTCCGACCCCTTTGACATCACTTCCGGGTCCGAGCCTATGGATGAAGCCCTTCCGAAACCCTTCCATTTCCAGCCCCTTTGAGGTCACTTCCTATACTGGCCTTTAAAAGCTGCCACCTTTCCCCTATCCCCTCAGTTCTTTTTTGGACTCAAATGGATTTGTAGTTGTGAAATTAACACTTTGGATTTTGCTGTGTGTTCTATTCACTGCTGATCCCCAGTTTAAGATGCCATCTATGACTTTAATCCAACCTTTCAAAACTTCTATTATTTGAACAGTAGCCTGCCAAAGGAAATTTCCAACGAAACCTGTATGCTCCAAAGTGCATATTAAATGCACAGAGTTCACTTTCATCATCATGCTTAAGCTACCAGAAACCCTAATTATCATTAAACACAGATAATATTTTATCAGTTAGCATGCTGGATACCACCTCATCTGGTGTGTATGTGTAGTAGTAATAGTATAGTCAGGATATGGTGAAATTCTTGTTTCATGTCCAACCAACATGCAAAACATAACTCTCTGGTGCTATGACTAAATAATTCAAATAAAAAACAATTACATGCAACCATTTTCTGAAAATTAATTTTCCATTTTCTTTTTATTATCTAGTGAATATTTCAATATTTTTCTGGCAAAGGAGTGAGGATACAGACAGAAGATGGAAATCAAACTATTTGTGAAAAATAAGGGTCATCACAGTTTTCTGTACATCACCTTATTGTTGAGCAATTGTGCATATATCATATTAATGACTTAAGTTTGTAATTCACTTTATGGATCTTTCTGATTTTACAACAACAAATGAGTATCTTGAGTGACAGTTATTTTCAGATGCTGTTGCGTTAGGTATTTTTTCTCCAGCGACTCAATTTTTCCTCTCACATCCCAAATAAACATTTCTTAGATTAAACTGGTGACTAAATATTGGAAGATAAGGTTTAGTGTATATGCAGTGGGTTTTGAAATCTTGTGGATTCATCCAGATTTAAATTTTATTAGGCTTTTACTATACTATGACTATACAGTTAACAATCTGAAATTCAATTTTTATTATTTTTTTCTTCTTTTGCCACATGTAGATGTTGGTTATCCTATTGGTGACACCTAGTGGCCTGAATATGCAATTCGTTTGCAGGCTGATGTCTGGATCTTTTCTTTTGAATGAAAGGAAATCTTTTCAGAAACAGCATTACATTTAGCATCTGTATCAAGCTTAAAATGATGTTATTTTCCGTACTATTTTTTTCTTATGACACAGCATGCACATTTGACATTATGCTGGATACAAATTTTGATTATGTTTTTACCATGATATGTCATAGTTTATTTTCTTTTATCATATGATTTTTGAGATATCTTTGCTTCATTTTTATTTTGCCTTTTTGCATACTGGATTTCTATTGCTTAATGTACTTCCATTACTTCAGTAATATTTTAACCTTCACAGCAGATGTGTTTTGTTAGTTCTTCTTTCAGTAATGTTATCCACACCTGGGGCCTCATGCGTAATGCTGTGCGTAGAATTCGCACTATAACATGACATAAGCACAAAAGGTGAAATGTGCTTACACACAGAAAAATCCTGATGCAGGAATCTGTGCGTAATCCAACTTCCACGTTCTTCCGCTACCTAAATCCCGGTCAGCGTGAAAAGTAATGCATGTGCACGCGCCTGATGTCCCACCCCAATTCCTCCCAGAATTATGCCTCTTTGAATATGCAAATCAATATAAATAGCCCTTAAGCTCAGCATTCTGTGAAAAGGCAATGGGAAAAGCACAGGGGACAAATATAAGAATTTCAGCGAATACCAAGTGGAGGCAAAGGAAAAACATACTATTTGTTGATTTAAACAGTGGTATAATCAACAATAGGAAGTTGATGGAGTAACATAGCGTGGCCAAAATAAAAAAGAAGTCACATATCAAAGTCGCCGTAAAAAGGCGAGTCGTAGCCCACCATCTGAGTGTCATATGAAAGCTTATTAGGGTACAGAGAAAAAAAAAGGCACACAGTGGGGAAAAAGCATGAAATGTCAACTTTAATCCCGAAATGTCCACTTTAATCACGTAGTTTATTTTGTCATTAAAGTAGAACATCATAAATAAAATCATTTAATTTACTAGTTTCTCAAATCCCATCATAACTAAAGTAGCATGTTAAATGCTTTGTTTTGTATTTAATGTTCTGTGTGTGTGAATCACTATGTGCTTCCGTTCTTTCTCTTTCTTCAACAGGACACAGAATCCATTACATTACATTTGTGAAATTACAACTCTCTGAATAATTAAAATAATGAGATGTATATGTGATATTTTCATGGTGATTGAAATGAAAGCATGTTATTAAACATGGGAACACGATGGCACAGTGATTGTTTTTGTCTCACACAAGATGCTGCTGCGCCATGCGCGACCTTCAAAGAAATAATTTATTGTAGCAGTACTGTCTTTTTCAAACGTACTAACCTCAAATTCCTGTCCTTACTTTTCTTTCCCCAAATACCCAATTGGCACACAATCAGCTCTGTAATAGATGTTAAGCCATCTGTAAGCTTACAACGACGATTCTTCAAAACTTTTAAGGAACACTGAAATATCTTCATAGTACGTGTTTAATTATTCTATCCATCTATCCTTCCAGTGTCAAGCCAGCCTCAGTAAATATACAGCGCGAGGCAGGAACAATACGTGAACTTTCTAATGCTGCGGCACCATGTCCTCACATTAATTATTAACAATACAGATTATTTAAATGAAGTTAAAGATTTATCTGCATAATATAATCAACATATTTTGCTGCATTTCATCTTAAAAATGATATCGTCATCATATGTAAATACACACTTTATAAAGTGGCGCAGGTTGTGAAATATTATAACTGTAGTGCAAGTTAACAGTGGGGTAATTGTACTTATAAGTACAAACAGTTCTACAAGGAGCAATTGATTGAGTGCGTTTATTGTTCTTGGAACTGCGAGGTCCGTACAGGAAAGGCTTTGAAACGTTTTGCCGTGGCTGAGACAACGTGTGCTTTATGCTGTATACCGATAATTCTCTTTCCGATCAGCTGCTACTGTGATTCCCCACTCAGATACAGTGATATAAATACTCCAAGTGGTGCAGTGAGAGTAATATGGAAAAAGATGATCCACTGAGGCAACCCTTAACGGAAGCAGCTGAAAGAAGAAAAAGAAGAAGAAGATGGTGCAGTGAGAGTAACAACGCTAAAGCAGTTATGGTATTTGGAATAGTTTGGCCATTCCATGGACCATTATATTTTTACAAGTTAATTACAATCAGATACATTAAACTAATAAACAATTTGCTGCGTCAAGGATGTTGATCACACAGGAACAGTGGCATTGCTTTGACGCTGGGTGCCGCAAGTCTGCAAAACCGAGCTCAGAACTTGCGTATGACAGGGTATGAGGTACCATGGAAATATGCGTGGCTTTACGCCAAGTGTAGGTTTTATACATCGTGATTTGAACGTGGAAACGTTCTTACGCAACATTTCTGTGCATACGCATCGTTTATACATGAGGCCCCTGGTCATTTTTGAAGTCATAATAATATATTTATGACTGTTGGCCACTGTGCTCCAGGCCAGAGATGTGGGTTGGGGATGAGGGGGGTGTTACAGAAAAAAAAACCTAAATGGCAGTGTAGACTTCAGTGTTTTTTTCTGCTAAAACTATGGCTTTCAAATAACATGCATCACATTTATATTTGACAGAGTTTCAGCCCCATAATGGTAAAGTGATGTAGCGTAAACATCTTGTACGTTTACCTACAGTAATCATCAAGCATTTCACCTATACTCACAGAATGTGCCACCCTGTTGCAATTTTAATGTAACTAACTAAAGTTTATTTTACAATTCTGTCAAGATGTTTTGTGTACGGTTTCCTATTTTATATATATATATATATATATATATATATATATATATATATATATATATATATATATATATATATATATATATATATATAAAGACTGATTTTTCTTTGTCTTTGCCTGTGAGGGAGTTTAAACTGCATCCATTAGAGCCAGATCACTTTATCATGATATCTTAGAGCTATGTTGCCAATATGACAATGTACCCATGGGGTATATAACAGTATTACATAGAGGCTCACAATATTTTTCACATTCCCATCTACTTTTTAAGTGGAGCAGAAAGAGCCTATCAGAAATTGCAGTTTACTTATAAAGTCAGGGCAAACATTTGAAATCACAGAATTCACAAAGCCTGACAGTGACATTTTCTGACACCTGTCATTGCCAAAGTTGCAGAGAAGATGCATCAATTGTACTTCCAGAAGACTCACTTTCTGTTGAAAGGGTGTCAACAAAAAGGTCACAACAAACAATTATCAATTTTAAACACCACGTGTTTCGATCTAGATTATGGTTCTTCTGTTCCTTTCTTAAGTACTAGGGTGTTGTAGCATGTTAGCAATTATGACTGTAGTG
This sequence comes from Polypterus senegalus, assembly GCF_016835505.1. NCBI lineage: Eukaryota > Metazoa > Chordata > Cladistia > Polypteriformes > Polypteridae > Polypterus > Polypterus senegalus. Next base: position 156,090,091 of record NC_053164.1, on the reverse strand, counting down.
AGAATCAAGCAAAATGACACCTTTTATTAGCTAACTAAAAAGATTACTATGCGCAAGCTTTCAAGGCAACTCAGGCCCCTTCTTGTCATTTTGCTTGACTTCTCCATACATTCCTTTCTTAAGAAATGGAAGTATTACATCTAGTCTAATACTTCCATAACAAAGCTTTCAGTTCTGCTTTTGCACTTTTCAGTCCTGCTGCTTTTTAATATGTTGGTATATCATACTATTCTGTGTCTAGATTTGACAGCATAACTGACAAACAAGGATGCAGGTAGATCTTTACGTATTGCATTACTCACAGAACCGATCTGCCAAGTTAAGTAGGATAAAAATATCTTTAGATAACAGTATATACAAGAAAGCATGAGTCTCACACACAGTACATTTCAAAACATTTCTTTTTTGTGTGGTTTAATTAGATAATGAGATTTAATAGTGATGAGTGAAACGGGGAAGTTTTCTTTCATGCAGTTTCATGAATCTGAATTGACAGTGATTATACAATTGCAAAAAGTGAAACTATTTATAAAAAGAATTTTAGTGTGCAGAGTAAATGTTTTTTTTTTAGCAGAAATCAAGGCATATTTCTTCATAAAAACTTTATCATAAGATATGTTCTGTGTTCACCTGTTTTTTTCTTTCTGCAGCTGTAGTACAAGTAATCACCTGTACACACACAGTGTAAGCATCTTGTTCACATCACCATGGAAGTGCAGCTTGTTTTTTAAAAATATGACACGCTGCATATTTTTTAAAGGAAGAAATGCCAGACACACTAAAGCAAACCATCATGCATGTTACTGTGCTTTCAGAATACTGCTTGCAAGCGCACTTTCCTGTTTCTTGATTCCTGAAGATGAAAGTTTGCATGCTCCATGTAATTTCTGTTTCAGGTGCATTTTTAGGGTTGCAATCGGCAAGATTTACAGTTGGCAAAGTGAGCATCATAGTCGTCTTCTACTTTTCTTCTTCAGGCTGCTCCCACTAGGGTCGCCACAGTGGATCATCCTGTTCCATATCTTCCTATCCTCTACATCTTCCTCTATCACACCCACCACCTGCATGTCCCCTCTCACCACATCCATAAACCTCCTCTTAGGCTTTCCTCTTTTCCTCTTTCCTGGCAGCTCTATCCATTCATCCATCTCTCCTCTGCACATATCCAAACCAAAGCAATCTCACCTCTCTGACTTCGTCACCCAACCATCCAACCTGAGCTGACCCTCTAATGTACTTGTTTCTAATCCTGTCCATCCTCGTTACACCCAATGCAAATCTTAACATCTTTAACTCTGCCACCTCCAGCTCTTTTTCCTACTGACCTTCATTCCTTTCCTCTCCAGAGCATTTCTCCACCTCTCTAGTGTCTCCTTAACCTGCTTCCTACTATTGCTACAGATCACAATGTCTAATCTCATCTGTCAACCTGTCCATCACCATTGCAAATAAGAAAGGACTCAGACCTGATCCCTAATGTAATCCCACCTCCACGTTGAATGCATCCGTCACTCCTACCGCAGACCTCACCACTGTCACATTTCCCTCGTACATATCCCGTACAACTCTTACGTACTTCTCTGCCACTCCCGACTTACTCATACAATACCACAACTCCTCTCAATGCACCCTGTCATATGCTTTCTCCAGGTCTACAAAGCCACAATGCAAATCCTTATGGCCTTCTCTATACTTCTCCATCAACACCCTCAGAGCAAACATCATATCTGTGGTGCTCTTTCTTGGCATGAAACCATACTGCTACACACTAATCACCACCTCCCTTCTTAATCTAGCTTCCAATACTCTTTCACATAACCATGCTATGGCTCAACAATTTTATCTCCCTGTGGTTATTACAGTTCTGTACATCCCCTTTATTCTTAAAAATCAGCACCAGTACACTTTTCTCCACTTCTCAGGCATCCTCTCATTTTCCAAATTTCCATTAAACAGTCTGGTTAAAAACTCCACTGCCATCTCTCCTAAACACCACCATGCTTCAAGAGGTATATCATCTGGACCAATGGCTCTTCCATTCTTCATTCTCTTCATAGCTGTCCTTACTTCCTCCTTGCTAATCCTTTGTACTTCCTGATTCACTATCTCTACATCATCCAACCTTCTCTCTCTTGTTCTCTTCATTCATCAGCCTCTCTAAGTACTCTTTCTATCTTCTCAACACACCCTCCTCACTTGTTAGTATGTTTCCATCTTTATCGTTTATCACCCTAACCTGCTGCACATCTTTCCCAGCTTGGTCCCACTGTCTAGCCAATTGGCACAGGTCCTTTTCTTCCTCCTTAGTCTCTGACGTCTCATACAACTCATCATATGCCTTTGCTTTAGCCTTCGCCACCTCTCTCTTCACCTTAAGCCTTATCTCCTTGTACTCTTGTCTACTTTCTGCATCTCCCTGACTATCCTACTTCTTCTTCCCCATCCTCTTCCTCTGTATACTCTCCTGTACTTCCCCATTCCACCACAAGGTTTCCTTTTCCTTCTTCCTCTGCCCAGATGTCACGCCAAGCACCCTTCTAGCTGTCACCCTTACTACTTCTGCTGTAGTTGCCCAGCTATCTCATAACACTTCACTGCCACCCAGTGCCTGTCTTACCTCCTCCCTATACTCAACCTTGCAGTCTGCCTTTTTCAACTTCCACCATTTGATCCGTGGCTCTGCCCTCACTCTCCTCCTTTTCTTGATCTCCAATGTCATCCTACAGACCACCATCCTATACTGTCTAACTACACTTTCCCTTGCCACCAATTTGCAGTCTTTAATTTCCTTCAGATTGAGTCTTCTACTTGTGTCAATGGCATGAACTTTTATAGGAGTGAAATGCCATTTATTTTGCTTTTTTTTTTGCAAAGCAAAACACAAGAGTTTCACTGTAAATTCAATTTTGAGTAAGTTGTTTCACTTATCTTATTTTTTTTAACATGCAATATAACATTCTCACACCCACTTAATCCAATTCAGGGTATCAGGGACTGGAACCTGCCTCGGGAGTATTGAATGCATGGCAGGAAATGGCTTTGGACTAGTTACACAAAGCAAATCTAATATCATCTCTTCATTTCTCACAGTTCACTTTTCTAGAAAAAAAAACATTTCACTATGAATTTCAAAAATGTTATTTGCTCATGATATCATTAATTGCATGTTATATTTGTCTGCATTTGCAATTCAGTGGACATGGCTGCATGATTGCTATCATATGCAAGTAAAAATTTCACTGTACTTCATACAAGTGACTAATCTCTTCAAGAAGCTGCATTCCTCCATAAACACTTAAAATGGCTAACAACATCTCTGAGGAAGGGTGTCCTACACTTCACTTAACCACTCTAACCACAAACATGTTTATAGCAGATATGTTGTTTTTGAATTCATATTAATATTTTAAAAGAAAAAAAACATAAACCTACCTTTAGCCTACTTACCTGTGGGGCCAACAATTGCAGGCGAAAATTAATGGCAAAAGTACACCCACTCTTATAAATATTTTTTTCTTTTGCTTTTGTATGGTCTTTTTTAATCACTTTTTTATTAGCTCAGGTATTCTTTAGAAAAGACTTTTGTCATTTGTTTGGAAATGTAAAGTTGATTTATTGCATCTGCATCTGTAAACAAATTGTCAATTATGCAATGATTTGCATTGCTGTTTTACAAATCCATTGTCCTGCATCCAAATACCACATCCAGTCAGAAACAAAACCTTTAAGTGGCTCATCTTCAATGAATCTTAATCAGTGTTAGGATGGAGATGTCTGCTAATTTTTGACACTGAAGATGACACAATGAAAGGTTTTGTTTTTTTCCTAGTGTAAATATAAACACATGGAACTCCAGTTTCTGTACTACAACTTGCCTGAAGAATGGGACCTAAGTTGACTCAAAAGCTTGCATATTGTAATCTGTTCAATTAGCCAATTAAAAGTCCCTCTTTGCAGTTACACCAAACAAGTAATACTGATGACCTTAATATTTATTTTTCAACTCCACCCCAACCACCCCCACCCCCCACTAACCCAGGGCAAGCTACACGCTTGCCACTTTGCGTCATCTGCCATAAGGAGATGTGGTTTGATCAGCTGCTGCCTTTCTGCTGCTGCTGCCGAGCTGCAAGTTCTGCTTGTTGCACTGCGCGTCGATCATTTAAAAGCGTGTACAGCAGCTATCCTTTTGCCTCACTGCCTTATCTTGCGTGACGTTAACGTGTCTCTCAGGGGACATCAAGTTGTCTTCCGAGAAGATCACGTATCGTTTCCTTCCGAGCTTTCCAAGATTTTTTTTATAATAGAGAGATGTTTGTTTTAGGCATTGTGTGTCAAACCAGCAGTCACCTATAAGAACAGGTAGTGTGAAACAGTTTGACTCGGTCTTGAATCATTGGTTTAGGCCCTGTGTGTGCAAGAGTTGACAGCCAATGAGCATATAATGTAGTAACGAGGAATAAGGAATGCAGGTATTTTGGACCTTGAACATAGAAGAAAGGCTTGTCTATCACATGCCTCTTGCTTTTTGTACTATGATAGATTAGTAGAAGAAAAAAAGGGCATCAGACAGCACGTTATTGGCTGCTAGAGAAATAAGGGCAAGCTGCAAAACTTTCGAATATGGAATTGCGCTGTAAAGTCATTACTGAGTCATCTAATTGGAGATGCCAATAATATGGATATACTCTGGCCACAAGATCAGCAACTGCTTTTCCAAGTTGGCATCCCCTCTGACTAGAAATTCTGTAATGTGACATCAGGTTAAGAGTTCATTATCAATTTTTTTAAATTCAAAAATGGTCTTTCAGATGTAAATGGATCACTTGTAAGAAAGATAACAGTGTTAGGATTTATGGTAGTATTGTGATTTAGGACTTTATTAGTATAAAACATCATTGAATCACTAAGTAAAATGAAATAAAGAAATTGCAAGCATATTCTGTCGAGTCAGCCTTCTGTATCCATAGCGGATTGGTTCCAGAACCCCCAACCCCTTGTATTTCCCGTCCCTAATATAAAATGGCATAGTATTTATATATAACCTACTCACATCCTCCAGTATACTTTAAATTATCTCTAGATTTCTTATAATACCTAATGAAATGTGAATGCCATGTACATAGTGGTTATAGTGTACTATATTTACACTCCCTTTCAGCCTTTTTATGGATTGCTTTGACCAATTAAATGTTTTATAGGAGGCATTTTATCACAGAAACAAAGGGTGCACACAATGAGCAATAAAAGCATCCCAGAGCCTTATAATAGGTATTACCAACTGAACGACTTTTGTTTAAATTAATGTGGGGCAGCGCTTGCTGTGAGTATGTGTGTGCCTGTCAAATGGTCTCATTGGTTGAAGTTTAAAGCCAGCACCCTGGTAAGCTGGTGGATGGGCTCGCTTTGATTGAACTGGAGAAGGGGTGCAACAGTTTAAGGAAGTCCAATTTCAGTTCAGTTTTTTGGTTACTAATTGTTTAGTGTTCTTTGTTTCAGTTCTGTAGCCGCCGATGTATAAGGCGAAGTCAGGCATGGGTAAGACGCGTGTCAAAGAAATCTCACAGTCCAAAAGTACATTTTAAAATATTTAGTGAAAGTTAAAAGCAAATAATCCACACAGGAATAAAAGGAAAAATAGTTACACACATAGAATAAAGGCAAAAAAAAGAAAAAATGTATCTTCTATAAACTTAGCTTTTCTTAAGAAGCTTTGGTTATTTCTGTACTTAAAGGTTCTTAATTTCTTCTTCTGTATGCCTTAAACATACGGTTCAACACTTAAATCTTTTATTTTACGAGTTACTTCACACTCAAAAGGCCCGTAGGCCGTTGGCACATAGACATGCACCCAGGCACGGTCACGTGCGCAAGCACGAACGTGAGCACAAACAAGGACACGGTTAAAAAACCGTATGCCTCTGTACCTTACACAAGGCAAGGCTAGACACTAACTGGAGAACATTGTTTGCTCAAAACTGTTAGAAAATACAGGAAAATACCAACTCATTTCTATTCACGGGGTTATAGGAACCTCCCATATTTTATGCATTATCATCTAGTAAATATTCATACATTTTATAGAACTAGGAAAATGGCTCTTACAAGTTCAGTGTCCTTATTTTCTAGGATAAATACTGCAGTACTGTAGAAACTATAAAGGTGGAAACAGTTTGGCAATTGGTAGCTGGATAAGTGAGAAAAAGTTTTCCTTTCAGAAAGGCAATACAGTTGATGGCAGTACATCCAGACCAGGATTCCCATATAGTTACCCAAAGGGCACAATGGAAGGTGTAGTCCCCTGGGGCAGCCTAGTTGGGTTCAGTGGGAGCTAGCAAGGAGAGTTGGTGGGATTGGTAATCCCTATTTACAAGATTTCCGATTGACTGGGTCCAAGAATAAAGGAACCACTCTGCCACATCCTGGTGAGTCGGAGTTGGGAATGGAGACAGACAATTCTCACCTAGGAGGAGTGGAGGAACAAGAGAGAGGGAGAAACAGACAGTTGAAGAAGAGTGTTGTTAAAGAATCTTATTATAAGGTATTTTAATAAACCCATGTTATTTGAACCCAGGACTGGTCTAGTGCAGTTGCGTTAGGGATTTCGGCTGCTGCAACACTCCTTACTGGTACAGTATATCAAGGAAAAATGTTAAAATGTATTTCCATGCTGAAGGCCCAAATGGATCCCAGCCCCTGACCATGATATATTTTCAGGTAAATAGGAATTGCCCCCTAGATCGGTCATTGGCTAGGACTTAAAAGCCCCTCTGGTAGGGTGTGGCTGAACTTGGAAGTTGGGTGGAAAATCAGATAAGGGTACCATTTGCAGAGAAAGTGAAGCCAAGAATAGTCGAAAGATGATATGTTTTACTGGACATAAGGAGGAGGAGTGTTACAGGCACCCTATTTGATAGTAATGGATTGAGAACAAGTTAGAAAAAGCCAAGTCAGCAAGTGGGTTTATTGTTTCCATTTTGTTTAATACTCTTAGTTCTCCCTTAGTGTCCTTTCCTCTCCTTGTACTTTTATTTCATAACACACCTCTGTTTAACCATGTTTGGGTCTCTTAAGAGATCTTCTTTGTTTGGCAACAGTTTGACAGTGCCCCTCCAACTTTTTAGGATATACAGTTGCATAATATTCAAAAACAGTATTTACATACAATGAGACAATATATCTCTCTATTATAATAAAAACTAGCCAACGCCTGCTGTAGCATACGGCGGTGTAAGAATAGGAACGGAATACAGTGAGAAAGTAATTCAGAAATCAAGAAGAAAGAAATACTTCTTGAAAGACCCAGTTGTGAATATGTATTGTAAATAATAATTATATATACACACACACACTAATGTGCATTCGTAGTCTGAGTCCCGACCTGAATTGTGTGGGTGGTTACCTACCAGTTGCAAGAAGTAGATCATGGAATGTTGCAAATAATGCAAAGAGTACACGACACGTGTTTCACCCTCATTTGGGCTCATCTGGCGTATATCTACTGCTCCCCTCTCAAGGATTGAACCTCGGACGTCAGCGTCAGAGACAAAGCCCCTTTACATTTCACCACAGCGTGTGGTTTGTTTATTTTACAACTGAGAGGGGAGCAGTAGAGTGTGTATGCCTGATGAGCCCAAATGAGGGTGAAACACGTGTTGCATACTTTTTGCATTATTTGACAGTAAACTATGCAACATTCCATGATCTACTTCTTGCAACTGGTAGGTAACCACCCACACAATTCAGGTGGGGATTCAGACTACGAATGCACATTAGTGTGGGTGTGCATATATAATTATTATTTACAAACATGTAAATAAACATCAATAAGAATAAAAATATACTACTTTATAAATCTTGATCTTATGTTCATTACAGCATAATATACTAATTGATGGTCAAGAGGGAAACAAAACACTAATTATGCAATTTTCATTACGTTATAACTTAAGTTTATTACACAGAAAATCACCCGAAAAATCCTGGACCATCGAGAAGTGTGCGAACTGACAGCATGAAGAATCATCTTTGCGCTGAACTGAAATCATCCCCGCATAAATCAAAGTCATCTAGACGATCTAGATCTGCATAATTAGATCTGGACCACCCTGTATATTGTTTTAACTATTTACCTTTAATCTGGTGCACAGTGCATTATCTGTTAGGTGCTCTTTACCCAGCTATAATTATTCAATTAAAAATTGCATGTGCCCGATTTTGCATTAAAAGATTAATGCTTTTAAGACATGTAAATGTGAGGATTATTTGTACTTCATAGTATGGTGGAGGGCGGCACAGTGGCGTAGTGGTACTGCTGCTGCCTTGCAGCTAGGAGACCCGGGTTCGCCTCCCTGCATGGAGCCTGCATGCTCTCCCCGTGTCTGCGTGGGTTTCCTCCGGGCACTCCGGCTTCCTCTCAAAGACATGCAGGTTAGGTGGATTGGCAATTCTAAATTGGTGTGTGTCCTGTGGTGGGCTGGAACCCTGCCCAGGATTGGTTCCTGCCTTGTGCCCTGTGCTGGCTGGGATTGGCTCCCGTGACCCAGTGTTTGGATTCAGCAGGTTGGAAAATGGAGTATGGTGGAACCTCGGTTCACAACCATAATTCGTTCCAAAACTTTGGTCATTAACCAAAGTAATTTTCCCCATATGATTGTATGTAAATACAATTAATCTGTTCCAGACTGTACGAACTGTATGTAAATATATTTTTTTAAGATTTTTAAGCACAAATATAGTTAATTATACCATAGAATACACAGTGTAATAGTAAACTAAATGTAAAAACATTAAATAACACTGAGAAAACCTTAAACAACAGAGATAACTAACACTGCAAGAGTTTGTGCTATAGTGCTATGAACCACTCGCTAAAAACACTTTTTTTAATGAGTTTTAAGCACAGGGAAAAAAATGAACATTTGAAAAATCTGTAATTTAATAAACCACCAAGAAAAGTAACATTGCAACAATGCATGCTACGAACTGATTACTGTAAACAGAAGAGAAGTGGAGATTAAAATTCAATACAAAAAAGTCTTCATTAAATAGGTTAAAACAATGTCTCTCTCGCGCGCGAGCCTGTGTGTGTGTGTCTTTCTCTCTCGTCTCGTGTGTGTGTGTGTGTGTGTGTGTGTGTCTCTCTCTCTCTCTTGCTCGCTGCACAGGGAATGCACAGGGAGAGACTGAACATGTGCATAAATCATCGACACGCACAAACCAAAAGGGAAACTGGCTTGTTTGTATATCAAGTCTGTGGTCGTGAACAGATGCAAAACTTTGGCGAACTTTTTGGTCGTAAACCGATTTGTATGTGTTCTGAGACCTTCGTGAACCGAGGTTCCACTGTATTGCTTTAATATTCCCAGACGGTACACTTTGATATGCCTTTTGAGTGTCAAATCCCATTGCATTACAATAATGACAGTGATTATTTTCATCAGATTGTTTTACTGAACTACGTTTCCCCTACCTACAGTATATATGCTTTTGTGTGCAATGCAAGCAGTTTATAGTGCCGAACAATGGGCTATTTAAGTATCATATTAATGATTATTCTTTGTAACAGTCTAATGTGCACTGCCGACGGTTCCTTAAAATGCAGGATTTTAGGGAACACGAAAACTTGCAGCCTTTCAAAGAAAGGCGACTTCATTCTTGGTGGTTTCTTCCCTTTACACTTTTTTAAATCGGTTTGGATTTGCTTTTGTTTGAAGTGATGTCCAAACCGTCCACATGCAGTGAGTGAATAGATTATTGTAAAATATCTATATATATCTTATATATATATAATTTTTAACTGAGAGTCTGCAAACACCAATGATGCTTTTCTTACTGAATTGACAGATGTTTCTATGTATTAAATTTACACCTTACAGCACAAAATGTTAAGTTCTATTATTGCAAATTAATGTATTTATACGTTTCATGCTAAATCAGTTCCGATAATAAAATCTAATTCTCTAGGAGTGATGCTGGTGTCTTGCCATTTCTTAAATTTAATTTAATTTTCTTTCTCTGCAGCGCGCCATTAAAGACCTGATCAGACTGATTTTTTAATTTTGCATATTGCACTGCATTTTTTATTTGGCATGTGGATACCGGTCTCGCTCACTTATGATATCTAAACATGTGTTTTATTTAAATGCACACATGACCGAAGTGAAAAGCGCAGTGGGGGTGTATGGGAGGCCGGAGGCAGCATGGGGAAGGGTTTGGAAGAGGACGAATAATAATCGAGAAATGCCATGTGGACTGCTTGTGGGCGGGACCGGTTTTGACGTGGAAGCAGGACGAACCAGAAGAGAAATATATATAAGAGACGTTTCGCTCGTCAACCCCTGTGTTTGATTAAGCGGATATACAATTTTATTTTTTTTTTCTTTGGAATTGTTTCAATTTCATTATTTGCATTTTGACTTTAAAGCTTCATTAAAAACAATATTTTTTGGAGAAACATTGTGACAAAGCAATGTATAACTGTCTGTGAGTGACTATTGCTTCTGTTTCTCTAATAAATAATCCGACATTTTCTAATGTTTGTCCCTGTGATTTATTGATTGTCATAGCAAAAGCTATTCTCACGGTAAACTGTAAACATTTTAATATGAATGGCATATCACGATCTCCTTTGGTGTGTAATGTTATTCCCGGAATATATATATTATCTTTCTTTTTGCTTGTTAAAATTTGCATAGCTTCTCCATTATCATCAATATAGACCTGTCCGAATTGTGTATTCTTTGAAGTTCAACTTGTCGTTGCTTTAACTGTTCCAGGACCACAGATTCTCATAGCGTATGGTCCATTATTGTGTAAATCCACGTTTTGTCCATTGAATGATGCGAATGCGAAAATACTTCATTGTCCACTCTTTGCCTTTTATTTCTGACCTCCGTCCTGCTATTTTTTCAATTACACCTGGTTCTGATGATCTGCGGTAATGTGATCTTTTCTATCTTTTCTTTGATACTGTAGTGACTGACATGATAAAGTGTCACAAAAGTTTTACTTGAACAATCGCCGACTTCCTAACCCCAAATACAACTTTCTAGCACCGTCTCCAACCCCTCCTCCTCCGGGTTTCGCCCCCCCTACCACATCAATCAATACCCCACTATCAGTCTTCCGTGCCGTACTCCGCCCTCCCTCAATTGGACTGAACAGTCACTTAAAACCAAAAAGGCCTCAACTTGGCTGGGACGCTACAATACTTTCGAATTTTACTGCTTTCATATTCTGTACTTTTCTCTGCATGTGTATTGTGCCATCGTTTGTTTGAGCCTTTCGAATTCCACTGCTTTCATAATCTCTTATCTGCCTTTTTTTCTCTCCAACGCCTTCGGGTCTCTATTCTCCGTATTGTCCTTATACGCTTTATACAGTATGTGCTGAGAGCAAAGGATGTGTGTGTGCTACGTGCTTTTACACGACTGAGTGTTTTTTGATGGGTGTGCTCTTATATGATATCTTTTGTAAGTAGGGCGTGTCTTGCAAGAATCTCATGTTCCACATCCCCACGAGAAGACCCTGGGACAATCTCTTGGCACCAAGTCTCATGTTTACAGTCCCCGCAAGATGCTCCGCGGTAAGTCTCTTTTGTCTCGCAGGTCTTTTAAATGTCTTCTAAGAACTACCGAGAAGATCACGTATTTTTTTTATAATAGAGAGAAATGTTGGGAGACAAGACTTTTTATCCTGCAATGAGATGTGATCTTTTGAAGAGAGACACTTTCATGTCCTGCTAAACCATAATTATAGTAAAGTGCAAACAAATGGAAATTATTATTCAGTGAAATAATGGAACAGCAAAAAGAGATCAAATACATTGTTCGGATTTAAACTTTAAGTCGGAGATGCGTAGATCGCCTAATTCATGTTGCCATGAGTGAAAAGTAATATTTCTTCCTAATGAAGATGCGTATCTGCGAGAAGAGAGACAAAACAGTGAGACAAAAGGACAGCTGCTGTACAGTTTTAAATGTTTGAAGCGCCGCACAAGATACAGATCAGATGGCATGGAAGCAGCAGCAGAAAGCCAGCAGTTGATCGAGCAAAGAGGAGGTAAAAAAAAAACTATTTGTTTCCCGTTGTATCACCATAAATAAACAGACTTTTTTGAATGTTTGTCCCTGTGATTTGTTAATTGTCATAGCAAAGGCTATTCTAATGGGAAACTGTAAACATTTTAATACGAATGGCATATCAAGATCTTCTTTGGTGTCTAATGTTTTCCTCGGAAAATGTACTACATTACCTTTCTTGTTGTCTGCTAAAATTTTACATGTCAAAATTTGTTCAACCAATTTTGAATACAACTAATTATTTTGCCGTTACCGTTATTTCGCCGAGTAATAATTTCTGTTTGTTACTGCTAAAGTGATCTTTACTATCACTTTCGAATATTTGTACTTCCATTATCTCTAACCTGCTCTGCATGTGTATCGCACCGTTTTTGAATTGTTTACGACTTTCTACTTTGTCATCTACTGTTTTTCTTTAATTTCCAGCCCCGAGTGTGGTTAAATCACTTGGCACAAAGTCTCATCTCATCTCTCTCTCTCTCTCTATATATATATATATACATACTAGCTGTGTAAGGCTGTGCTGTAAAATGCCCGGGCTCCTAGATACCATGCAGCCTGGCTGTTCAATCAGACAATCGCATTGGTTGTGCATTAGCGGCTAAGCAAGGTTCTTTTTCCTCTGCGGTTTCATTTTGCTGACGTGCTCACCTCCATTGTCTATCAGTGGCTATGCAAGTTTCTCTCTCCTTGGAGTTTCCATTTTGCTGATGTGCTTACCTCGCTTGTGTATTAGCAGCTAAGCAAGTTTCTCTTTTGTTGGCAGTTTCGCTTTGGCAACAGAGTCGCTTTCTTTGAGCAACATGCTGTAGCCTCGCACTTTCAGGCTGCCTCACACTTCCAGGCTGGACAGACAGACACACACACTTCCACGAATAGACGTTTATATATAAGATGTATTGTGAGGTTTCTGAACTCTTTTAGGACTCCCCCACAACAGGATGGCATGCCGAAGCATGCTTGCCGTGTCTGTGGAGGACTGCTTCTCTGTTGCCAAGGCAACCACAGGATCACAGTGCAGCAGCGGAGCGCCACAGATACAACTATGAGCTGATCATGATCACACTATACATGCCTTGGCCAATGGGTGATGCAAAGGGAATTATAAATGAAGTGAACAGTATAACTTGGCCACTGACCTGGCCATGACTATGCCCATTTCCTGTGTATGTGTATAGGAGAGTGGTAGCTCCCACTTTAATAAATAACCCTGCTGTTCCTGTTTCAAGTTGAATAAAGCTGGTTTTGCTAAAGTACAGAGATTCAGTGTCGTGTTTCAGGGTGCAAGACAGCGACTCACACATCATAATACACACGCACACACACACAAATACAATAGACCCAAGTTTATTAAGCATAATTCTCTATGATGAACACAAGCCAACCTATTATGTAAAGTGAAAAATGCAAATTTGTACCTCTTTTGCTAAGCAGTTTCAAGGGCACAGCCATTCTCATTCTTGAGACATTTTCTATTGTAAATTGCACTTTTCCAAGGGAATATGACTAGTCTTTGCATGTGCAACACAATTGTAAGATGCATATGCATTTAGAAGCTTAGACACGTGGATGTAGTAAGTTAAGGTTTGAACCCAGGATATTCTCATTACCATTTGTCTATAATATTACTATTATGTTGAAGATCTGCACCAGTACAGACCTAATCAAAGCCAGCTTTTACACTCATCAGATGTATGTACAACATGGCTTCAGTGTGATAATTTACCAATTTATGTTGTTTTAGTTTGACAGTAAAATCTAAATAAAAAGTATATTCAAAAATTTCTTTTAAAGATTTTAAAGAATTATAACTTTTAAATTCGTTATCAATTATAATGTGGTACAATTTTTAAAAATTGATTTGTAGTAATGTTCTAATCATGATAGACAGATTGTGAATTTCTACCTGTGTACTTCATCAATAATTAAGGCTGTCACTGTGAACGTGTAATGCATTTACAGTTTTTTTAACATTTGTAAAGCAATTTCGAATATGCAGTCTGTTCCAGATCATGGTGCAACCATCTGGGGAATTAATGGTATTGTGTTATTAACATTAAATAACAGTAATCAATGTTGATCTAACAGATTTTTAAAAGACACTGTCTTTTGTACCTGAAGCTTAGATTCTCTTATTGACAGAATGAGTGTTACATCCATTGATATGTATAAATTCTGTTCAAAGCCATTGTAATCATTATAAGCAGAAAGATTAAACTAAACCGTGCTGTTTTTGTCCACCACTACCATGGATCATGCGTTTGTCCATTGATGGAGCAGATCAATGTATGAATCCCTACAGTTAAAAGAAAAAAGTTATTAAGCAATAGAAAAACACACTTTCAATCAGAATTCTGCATAAACACACACACAATTTGGATATTAAAATATAAGAAATAATTCCAAAAATAATTTTTCATGTAACACATATTGAAGTTTGCGAAATACTATATTTCCCATATTTCTACCATTAAACATGGGTAGGTAAGGTGATTTGCTTAGTGTCATCGGCTGAGTCAGGCCAGAACCGTAGCCAATGGGCCACACTGCCTGCAATTAATTATTCTGAAGTCAAATTTTTATTTCTTTTAATTGTATTACTGTTATAACAACATTATGTCCAAGAGTAAGAGTATTAGTCAGTGAGATGCTTAACATGTAACTGCAGTGAGGGTTTTTGTAATTAAACACTGAAACAAATCTGTGGAGTCTTTTATGTGTATCATGATACATCCTGATGAGACAAAGCAGCATATGAAAGCCTGAGATTGCAGATAACCCCTCATTTGCCATGTTAAGCAGTCTCCTAATCTGAGTGTGTGTTTGACTCTCACTCTTAGTTCTGAATAGATTCAGCTAAGCTACTTCTGCCTGTGTGTGTTATCATCCTGCTCAGAAATGTACGTAGAGGGGACAAGGCTCATGGGTCTCAAACAGTTTCATCTCAGCTGTAACACTGTGCATCATTCAGTTAAATCAAGGTCTCAAACTTTGAAATCTAGCAGGCAAGGTAGGCAACCATGGCCAAGAGTGCAAACCATTGCTTTTGTTGAATTCCAAAACCAATCATGAAAATTCTAAAGAGAGTTTGTAAACACCATTGAGTTAATCATTGAATAATTAATAGGTAGTGGGAAAATAAAAATTGCTAAAATTTCTACATTTCAACTATTTTTTCAAGAGAAATTATCAAAAGAAATTGTGCATAAACAAAGAAGTTAGTGGATTCTGTCACTAAGCATCTGCAAAGGAAAAAAATAGAGGTTAATTTCAGCTAAAATGATAAAATGGTAACTGTTGACTCCCCTGACATTTACTCTACAGTTGAAATATTACAATTATTAACTAGACTATTATCCTTAATAATAGAATGTTTCATTTGCTTTCCAAATATTCAGGATTAAACTGAGATTTGTACTTTGACATAGCTAATGCAATTTCAATTAACTTTCAATAGGAACTATGTTTTAAATCTCGTACACCAATACTTCCACATCAGAGTATAGAAAACATGTTCAGTACCTGGATGGTTACTGTATCCTGAAGTCAAGCAGTTCCTTCAATGTGAAGCAGAAGCACCTTTTAAAGAAGAGACTGGCATCCTGGTGTTATGCAGTTTCAGCTACTGTTCTTGAGAACAAAGTAAGTTATACTTATAAATGGCAGCACTTTTAATGAGGCTTCTCCTCATCACTGCCTGCAGAAAGTGCACAACAGAGCAGAGTTCAACTCCACATAATTAGTGGTCTCCAAATCAAAGGGTTTGCAATTTCAGAAAAGCCCCATCACAAACAAGACTTACGAGGACCTATAAGAAACATATAAATTAATAAAATGGTAGATTCACTGAGTTCATCTAGATAATGGCTAAGAGCTGGGTCACATAAATAACTACTCACAGCCAGAACCAGTGCTTGATTCCCTAAAATTGTCAAGTAAAAAACATGTACTTGTGTGTGATTACCATTTAGTAAGACTAAACACTATCCTTAGTTGTTAACCAGAGGTTGTTAAAAAATTCAACATTCACATATCTAGAAGACTGTCAATTTCACCTTGACCAGGGGTCTTCAAAAAGTCAGACCCAGAGTGCCAAAGTGACTACAGCTTTTGATCCAACCTAATTTCGTCTTTCGAGTAATGGAAGTTATTTAGTTTTATTTAATGCCATATTAGTAGATTCATTCTTCCACTTAAAGTCATTCTTTGTAGGACTGACCTTGAGGGCTTGTGACATCAGTCTTGAAATACAAGTAGTACAGGTCATTCTGATAAGAAAATATTATGTTTTATGTTGGATTTTCAAATCGTAATGTATCAAATGTGACAGAAAACATGGTGGCCTACAATCCTTTGTTCTGCACTAAGCATTTGAATTTTAATGTTTTTTTTTTTACATAAGTAGTCTTTATATTTTTCTGGACACAATAAAAGGCATTGGATTATTGTTTTGTTATTTGCTTACAAAACAGGGAGTAAACCTCTCAAGCTGTCAATTCCCATTTCCAATGATGTCCACTCAATGCCTTTACATGGCAAGAGGTACCTCTATTTGTTTATTTGATATATATATATATATATATATATATAGTGGTGTATGGCCAGCCGTTTATCCCGGCCAATACCCCCAAGCCACCATGGGGAGCCCTCCCTTCAGTATGGAGGTTCCCCGAAGACCAGCAGGGCATCATGGACATTGCAGTTTTAATACGCAGCCCTGCTGGATGCCATGTGGACCACTAGGAGACACTGCAGAGGGGAACAACGGTTATTTACCCTACACCCCGGAAGTACGTCCAAGTCACATGGACAAGGGGAATGACGTGCTTCCGGGGTGAAGGAATGGACTTTTTACCTGACCCGGAAGTGATACAAGATCACATGGACTGGGGATTGGGAACACTTCCGGGTCAGGCAATATAAAAGGATTGTGAGAGCTCCCAGACGGCGAGCTGAGCTAGGTGGTAGGAGGGCAACGCGTCTGGGAGTCGGAGGATTGTTTATTGTGTGTTAATTGCGATTGTTTATGAATATAGTAGAGGAGAGGGGGCTTTGTGCACTGTGGCAATTTAATAAAGTCGATTATTGGACTTTTACCTGGGTCTGGAGTCGTGGACAGGGGTTCAAGGGAGCGATAGCGCCCCCTATCTGTCACTATATATATATATATATATATATATATATATATATATATATATATATATATATTTCCTGGTCACTGGATGCCCTTATTGGCTTATTGGGCAGATTGTTACACTAGAGTCAAGGTAAGGATGAAGGCCAAACCCAGGATAGAGAGGTTCAGTGAAGGAAGCCTTGAACCTATGCAAGAGGCTCATTGTGTGTGAGACCGTGTAAAAAGAAAGAGAACCAGCAGAGTAGTCTAGATACACTCCAATCCGGGGGCAGCGAGGAGCAGATATTTTAGTCTTCTTGTTGTTATGCCACACAATATAACTTGAACCAGTGCACAGAAGACTCCATGACTTGTCATTCCATCCAATAAGACACACAAGATCCCTTCCTTTCCTGTAAATGCCTTTATAGGTGACACCTATCCATGCTCCACCTCGCCATTCCACCTCCCAGTAGCAGCGGGTTCCTGATAAGCTTTCAGCACAGAGAACCTGGTGCCAAAAGTCAAACCTGTCAGGGTGATCAAGACAGGGGCGCAACTCTTCCATCCAGGTCACCTTCCTATTTCCCTCACACAGACTGAGATGTGTGTGTGCACTGTTCGGGTCCAAAGTTAGTCGACATGAGTCTATTTAGAGAGAAGGAAACATTTCACATTATCCTAATTCACCATCGGTCAATAAATATTTTGAAACAAAGGTAAATTCTCATTCAAGGAATAGAGGTGTTTTACAGTTTGAGATATTAGAATGGTGGTTACTAAAACATTGGTAGACATGCCCACATTTTAATAACTTAGGACACTGATTAGGATTACTTGAAGTTGGATATTTTTAAAACTTATTAGACAGGCTTCAAGACAGACATTGAGGATTTGCAGGAGGAAGAAGTAAAGAGTTAAGTGGGGACACATTATTTTGAAATGTAATAACTTTAGACTGTTAACCATTATTTAAACAATCATATAGTGTAGGAGTTTACAAAATTTTGTATCAACCCTCAGTTTTCTGAACCTGGATGGTTTGTGGTCTGTAGGTTTTCCATCTCCAGAAGTAAAGAATTCTGACTCTGAAACACTTAATGTTATGATTTAGTTTATTTAAACATTTTCCTATGTTCTTTATTCAATTCCCTGTTAAAGCTTTTCATATCATAGAATTTCATTATATATATGAGACCAGAATGCATAAAACAGACATCTACCACAGGCAGTGTGTTGTAATGGTTAAGATTTTGGCCTTTAAACCCTGAGGTTGTGGGTTCAAATACATTTTGTGACCAGGGTCAAGTCACTTGACCTGCATGTGCTCCATCTGGAAAACCAAAAGAAATGTAACCAGTTGTGTCATAAATGATGTAAGTTGCCTTGGATAAAGGCATCAGGCAAATAAGTAAATGCACCACTATTGCTTTAGAAAAGATTGTTGTTAACATACCTGCTTGATTGAATTCTTTCAGAAAACAAATGCATGGAACTAAATGTGTTTATTATTTATTTGGATACTAAGACACATTCAACTTAGTATCATGAAATTGACTGAGCATTTGGAATAATCATGCATTTGAAAAGTCATTTCCATAACTGGCTAGAAGAAAAATGGCAAAGGATTTTTAAGGAGTTGATTAGTCCAAAGAAAATGAATTGCTATCATTATTTTTGTAAATTTACAGGAATGATTTTATGTAAAATTATTTAAAACTGGTATAACAATTTGCATACAACATAAAACTTGAGGATTTGACAAAGAGTTACAAAATGGCTGCTGATATTCAGTGATATATGGATACTATATTTAATCAGTCAGTCTAGGCAGTAGATTTATTTTAAAATCAGCAGATTTATACTGTCTGCATCTTTCCATATGAGAAATCTGATACAAATGTTAACTGCAGTAGTATATGGCAGGGTGCATCTGTCAAACTGTCAATCAAATTTGAATGATGACATTAAGCCCCTTTCTCTGATTGGTGGGTGTAAATAGAGGCCCCACCCCTCCACCTGATTGGTGGATTTGAATGGTGGCCACACCCCCTGGTGGTGGATTGGTCAATGACAATCTGTCCTTGTCCAGACTCCCGCCCATCCACCTGTTTGCCTGAGGTAAGTGTCAAGAGCATTTTGATGGACGTCTGCCCCCCTCCTTAATCTCACCCCCACCCCCACACCCACCTGTTTGGCCACCTGTTTTGTGGGCTGGCTCCCCTCTTCCCGGACCCTTCTCCCAAGGACATGTTCAGACATGTTCCAGCCAGTCCCCTTGACTTTTGCTTCGGCGCTCAAGCCACCGCGTTCAAGTAAGAATTTCATTTGTTTATCCAATTCACTTAGCGTTTAAAAGGTCGCTGGAAGCCTGAGCTTTCTGCCGCAAGGATGCCTTTTGTTTTTCAGGTACTAGGTACATCTTGCACATGTATTCATATTTATACTCTCGAACCTATTAAAGTAGTAATGAAAGGAATGGCCGTGCTTAATAGGGCTCCAAGAAACCCCCCTTTCTGATTTAAAAGGGTTTTTTTTTTTCATTTTACCTGCAATTGTTTATCGCTGAGTTTTTTAATGTCGCAACGAGGGTTCTTCAGCAGAGGGTTGAGAACGTGTGTTAATGGGGTATGTTTTAAGCTACTTCATCAGGCACAGAGTATCCAATATATTAACATTGTACTAGTCAGAGTCTATTGAGGATCAGGATTTCACTTTCTTTTTTTAAATCTGTACCTCCTTTTTCCATCTTTTGCATTATTCAGTAAACCTTATTTTTGGTGGATCAGAACATTTTGTGTACACTCCACTCATTATTCTCTTTAGGTTTTTAACTGTTATACCCTACACATTTGTAAGTTTCAGCAGTAAGTTTTGAAAATGTTTCTGTGACAGTAGTAAGTAGTAACATAAACATATGGTGCAAAAATCCAGACTACTCACTTTTAAAAGCTCTGCTCTGAATTTACCAATTCAACCAATATGTCAGCTTTGCCTCCATTTCACCACTGCAACAGTCATATGAATTTGTACATTAATCATCATGCATGTAGATAACTAGAAATTAAATGCTGCAACTTGTACACACACACGAGCGCTCCTAATCACACGCATGCTCCCCAAGATCACGCACGCATGTCAGGATTTCATGCGGTTAATTAAGCCATAAATGTTTTAAACAAATATCATTTTTAAAAAGGGCTTTACCGTTTTCCGAGTCGATTTGAATATAAAATCCTGAGAAAAAAAAAATATAAGGATTCGGCCATCCGTTTTAAAACATGCTCGTTTAATGCTTATAATAATCATGAATAGGCCTTACCGGGGTCCAGGGTGTCTGGACTCTCTAGATAATAGTCTGTATTAACAATAGTCATATTTTATTTAGTTCTAGTCATTAAAATTAGAAAACATTGTTCTAAGAAGATCATGAAGATGAACCATTTTGGGAGAAATTCATCTTCCGTTCTGAGCAGCGAGCCAGGATGTGAGAATTTGGGCCATCTGCTGGGTTATTTTATAGATGAAAACAGGATATTTTTTGAAATTTGAATGTTGATTTATAATAACAAATATGTATCATTTGCCAGTCAATTTAAACGGTCAGATATATAAGTTCCTCTGTCCAGTCAAAGGTTAATATCTAAAATCGCTGTACAAAAAAAGTCCAGTTCTTCTGTCTTCTGTCTATCCTGTCTTTAAGACACAAAACACTGTATGATCTGACCTTAGGTTAAAACCCTTATGTGTGAACATTTTGTGGATTATTTCCCACAGCTAAAGTGTGAATCGTCCCCTTCCGGAACCAACACTCCCCAACCTCCTCTATTTTTCTCTATCACCAGAATGCCTGAGCATTCAAGGCATTGGACGGGTGAAAGCAAGGTTATTCAAGCGTGCTCTGTGTGTGCCTGAGTAAAATTCTAACCAAAAAAAATAAAGCTAAGCACATTGCTTCTGCAGTGTGGTTCCTTAGGGCCAGCTGAAGATACATACATTTAAAATGGGTTGTATTGGATAGAAAAGGGCTTATTTTATTTTTTTTATTTTAGTTTATTTTAATTTTATACAAATTACAATTATAATTATACAGCAGAGGACAGATTTTTTATACGTCTCAGATGTGATTTAAAAGGGAACTGCTGCATACTGCTGTGTGTGTACCAACAGGTGCTGCCTTACCAGAGGGCCAAGGCAAAGGCATACCGTTCATGTCTGGACATGTCAAGGGGGCTGGCTGGAACATGTCTGGGCATGTCCTCAGGAGCAGTGTCCGGGAAGTGGGGAGCTAGCCCACAAAACAGGTGGCCATGCAGGTGGGTGTGGGGATGAGATTAAGGAGGGGTGCAGACATCCATCAAATCTGCTCTTGACAGTTACCTTGGGAAAGCAGGTGGTTGGGGTTGGGGGTGGGATTAAGGAGGGGGGCAGACATCCATCAAAATGCTCTAGACACTTACCTTGGGCAAACAGGTGGATGGGCGGGAGTCTGGGTGGGGGCAGATTGTCATTGACCAATCAGCCATGAGGGGGTGAGGCCATCCTTAAAATCTACCAATCAGATGGAGGGGCGGGGCCTCCCTTCAAATCCACCCATCAGTGAAAAGGGGCGTGGCCAGCATTCACACCCACCAATCAGAGAAAAGGTCATCAATCAAATTTGATTGACAGTTTGACAGATACCCCCTGCCATATACTACTAACTGCTATAGATTGACCACAGTAGAGCGGACATCATACAAGGTAATTCTCTTTAAGATGAAGACTAGACAAAATTGGACAAACCTATTATAGAAATTTGGTCTCTTCTCACACAGATTTATTGTAGTCACGGGACATTTAAATGTATGCAGAACTACTGGTTGTGATGTCTGGATGAGAGGATATTCCCATTTGATTATTACTCTGAATTAATGCTATTGGGATAGAAAAGGTCCACTTGTTTTTTTAAATGAGAGAATGCCGCATGATGTTAATAAAAATAAACACATACTCACAGTGTAAAAAGTCATCTCTACTGCTTGGCTCTGGTGCTTTCTGAATAGGGAGTGGTGCATCACCTAACAATAGAAATAAATATGTCACTTGTCAGAATAATCCTAAATAGTGTACAAATCTACCAAGGACCTCACAATGTATCTTTGTTCCTTTGTATTTGCAGAACATACAGTAAGTGGTCACACCACCTGTGTGGCTGATTTTATCAAATTCTTTTTGACTGATCTCTTCTAGCCACACTTTCAAGCAAGTCAACTTCTTCCTCAGATCCTCAGATGAGAAGTCTGTGCTAACATCAATAATTAAGGAGTTTCCGTCTCCAGGGGGAATACAGAAAGATGGAAAAGTCTACATCAGGAGAGAAGTAGAAGGATGACTTTTGAGTGCACATCTGGCCTAAAACATAAATAGTTAAACAGCCCAGTCTTTCTCAAGTGATAACACTACCTGCAGGAAGTGGATGTGATCTTCTGCCTTGGAAAGCTCAGAAAGTTCTTCATCTTTCCTTTTCAGCTCTTCCATTTGCTTGTGCAATTGCTCCACGAGCCCTTCAGCCTTTTTCACTTCACTCTTCTCCTGGTCTCTGATCAGTCCAGTCAATCTTCTGCGGGTCTCTTCAATAGAGTGGATCAAGTCTGCAAGGCTCTTCTCAACTTCTTGCACTTCCCTCTCAGCAGAGATCTAATCAAAGAACAAGAGATATGGAGTGTGATTTTCAGATTAGTTTACAAATGTAACAGAACTGCTTCAGATGTGATCTTGAAAGATTTTCAATTAACTTCTTGTCAAACAATTTTCACTTTAGAAAGGCAACAAAGCAGGTACATTTCTGCTACTGTATTTCAGATTAGTTGTTTTTTATTAAACCTCAAACAATGGCTTATGGTAATAGGCCACTGTTCTGAAGTAGATTAAGAACCGGACTTCCCAATGAGAGAGTTCTGGAGTCACAGCTTTCTCTTTACACAGTTTTTTCAAAATAAAAATAATGCAGTTTCAGCTATAGCTTCTCATGCAATGCCAGGCATAAAAATTCCTCTGCAGCTGTTGTCTCCCATAACTGAAGAAGTATGTGAATCAGGAGAGTGACTGTTCTGTTTATTTGAGCTAGTTTTTCTCAATCAAATAGTGGTTTGAATCAAAACAATGAGACATTTTTCTACAGAAAGATCATGTGTATAGCACATAGTGTACACATTACTTTATACACTTTTTGTTTGCATGTCTCCTCAGAACAGTAATAATAACATAACAAAATGGATATTCCCACAATATTAATGACTTTTTCATTGTATTCCATTATACATTAATTAATCATACTTAAAAAATTGACATAATTGTGACTTTGTTCATTTTTAACAACAAAGAGACCACTAATGAATAAATTCTTCTGAAATTTTAAGAGTGGGGAGATGGCATTATCTTTTAACTCAGTTCTGCAAATGGACTGTGAATAGACATACTGTATCAAGAAAATATAGAAGGAATCGGAAGTAATTAACCTGTAGCAGTTTTGTTAGAAAATGGAAAGGAAATACTACTATCATTCCTCCTTAATTATTTTCACTGTTCATCATTAATTACAACCAACTTAGCAGAAGCATAGTGAACTA
The DNA here is from genome assembly GCF_016835505.1 of Polypterus senegalus. Classification (NCBI taxonomy): domain Eukaryota; kingdom Metazoa; phylum Chordata; class Cladistia; order Polypteriformes; family Polypteridae; genus Polypterus; species Polypterus senegalus. Next base: position 156,066,281 of record NC_053164.1, on the reverse strand, counting down.
ACACTCACTTAGAATATGGTACCAGTGCAAGAGAGACATTTGAGGCTGAGATGTTACTACTAATTTCATCATCCAAATACAATCATATTTCCTCCATTCCTAAAGTGCAATATATTTTTGGTATTAGGACCTTTAGAGATCTATATTTTTATAATATGTTTACTTTTTTTGAATGAATACCATCTTTTTTCAAAAACATTTCCTTTAGTATATGAAATTTAGAAACTTTGCCATAGGAAACCTTTCTACTGTATAAACTATCCTTTCTGTTCACAATAAATATATTGATTCTACCTCAAATCCTTACCAGTTTCTTCAAATTAACCTAACCTTAATCATGCAATAAAATTTCAGAATTTCAGAAAATTAATAGACATCAACTATTACAGGAGAAGCTAAACTCATAAACAGGAGTGTGGCAAAATCAGAATTGGATTATCCTTTGTAAATACTGAAATATTTTATTTGTAGTTGTTATACAGCAGGTTTTATTAAGCATTCATTTTTTTAATTAAGTGTTTTATCTTGAGAAAAAGAATGTAGTTCAATCAAACAAATTTAAAATAGCATAACAACTACAATGATATACTCTGCGCTCAAGCCCCAACCTGGGCAAGAGACTTTTAAAATTAAATAGCACCATTTAAAGTAGTTCTTTGTATAAGATATGGCAACAAGTAAAATAAAAATGTTGAGTGCAGCAAGTTTACTTCAGAATTGCATTAGTGAGATCTACCCAAGTTAAAACATTCTGATCAAATCCTTGAAATGACCATTAGAGTTTTCTAATTTGAAATAATATTGAATATTACTTTTCCACTGAGATTTGAAAGGATGGGGATTCTTCAGTCTTTGTGTAAGTAGTATATAACAGTAAAACTGATTTTTCATAGCACTGTACTATCTGATATTAATCCAGATATTGCTGCTGAGGTGTTAACAGCAAGGCTATCTAAGAGATATGTAAATATTTTTGTCCAAAATAGTGTGAGTGGAAAACATTACCAAAACATTTAACCTAGATATATTAGCAATTGATTAAACTGCTTACAGGTTGGACCTTTTATTAGGAACAGTACACTACATTTTAGACAATTTTAATGAAAGTTGCATGTGTTTAACAATTTTAGGATATGGTTGACACATATTGAACTAGATTGTATTTTTTACAAGACTGAATACCATTCCTTATCTGAAATTTTAATTGAGAGATTACTTTCTCACTGTTTCCTAAGATCAGCATGTTTTAAAATCTTTCAACTTTTTGATATTCTCTGGAAATATTGGAATTTTTTCCACATTAACTAAGTGTCACCTTAAGGACAGATGCAAGTGGAAGATGAGCAGGTTGCTTTTAAGAAAGTTTCCAGCTTTTATACAGTATCGAAAAAAATATATGTTACTGGAAGATTTGGAGCTTAATAGTTGAAAAGATGCAAATGTTATCAAAAGTGGCAAGCATTATCAATATAGAGATCTCTAAATGTCACAATCCTTAGTGTCTTCCATAGATTGTACACAGCATATTTCAAGGAAGGTTGAAGTAGATGATTGTCATGTACAGGGACAACAAGTAGGAGCTTCTGTGTGTTAAAATGCATCCTAAACTCTAAATAGTGGACAACTGAGATATTGGTAAACTGATGATAATTAGTGTTGACTGGAGCACAAAGCACATAAAAACAGTACAAAACAGAATTTCCTTTGAAAATGCTAACCATACAAATGAAGATTTAGAAAGCAAATGAAGATTCAGAGACCTCTGCAAATTTACTATATTTTATTGTATTAATATTTTAAGCCGACTAATACAACTGAAATTAAGGTAGTGTCATGTCACCTTATGCCTTAGATCTCTGTAGAGGAACCCATTTCATATGCAACTGTGTGCAGTTCCATATAAATCATGTTAAAATGTAACACAACTTCTTACAGAAGGGTTTGTTGATATGCAAGGAATGATCTGAAAGATATGGAAGGATCTTCATTACTTACCCTCCAGCTAATGTAAAATGAAGGGAGGACCATTTATTAATATCATATCTAATGTTTTCTATTGAACTATCAGGATTTAAATCAAAGAAATCTTTATGTCTTCCCATAATAATTATCTTTAGATATCTACACTGTTTTGATACATCCAAAAGTTATACGGCCTAGACATACATGCCAAAAAAATAATCTTAAAAATTTAGCCTTCATTTAGATTAATTTTAAATCCAATGATCTTATCAGATTCTCCTAGTAGATTTAATACTAATAACATAGAAAAATATGCATTTAAAATATAAATAATTGTATCATTAGCATAAAAATTCCCTTGGGACATTGCAATTGATCGCTTCTGCAGATGAATAGCTAGTGGTTCAATAACAATCGCATAAAGCACTGGTGATAATGAACAGCCTTGACTGATTCCACGTTTCCATATGAAGTAATCCAAGTTCATGTTATTTTATAACCTAAGGCTTCTGGCTATCTTAAAGTAATTTAATCCATTCAGATATACCAGGGCTAAAACCAAATTTGAATAATAAAAAGATAACCAAATTCAACTCTATGAAAAGCGTTTTCTGCATTAAAATATGGTAAGACATCTGGAGATTCAGATTTTGTAGGTGAATATTTTATATTAAAACTAGGGGGCTTCACCTCCTGCTCACTTCGCTCACCAACCCCCATGTTTGGTTTTCCAGATACACACTTTTAAGAGTTTTTTTTTCTTTGAATTGTTGCTATTTCATTAGTTTCACTTTTATTTCAGAACTTCTGTAAAAACAATATTTGGAATCTTTCGAGTCCCAATATGCTGAATCTTTTAAATGAGGTCAGTGAGACTTTGTACCATAATTCAGGATAGGTTTCTCTGTTTGGAATTTCAGCACAGGCAAAACTATTTACATCATCAGCAGTTAATTAATTTTTTTGCAAAGTAACCAATAAATGCATGTGAGGTAAACTCCATTTTTGAAATTCTCTAACTTAAACTTCAAAGCCTTACAATATTTACATACTTCTGACATATCACCTATATCCATATATTTGATCTTTATTCGCCTTTTCGTTATTTCTCAGAGTAATAATTTCTTTTTGTTTGCGCTAATGCGAAGTTTACTTTCTTTGTTTTGACACTGTCGTTTTTTTCTGCTTTCATATTCTGTATCTTACTCTGCATGTGTTTCGCGCCTACATTTTTTTTGAGTCTTTTGAATTCCACTTTCCATTATCTCTAACCTGTTCTGCATGTGTTTGGCTCCCTTGCTTTTTAACCTCTTTATGATATTTTACTTTGTTTTCTACTCTGTCTTTTATTTCTGACCTCGCTTTGTCCTGCTTTTTTTTCAACGACACCTGGGGCCTCATGTATAAATGATGCGTACACACAGAAATGTTGCGTAAGAACTTTTCAACGTTCAAATCGCGATGTATAAAACCTACACTTGGCGTAAAGCCACGCACTTTTCCACGGTATCTCATTCCTTGTCGTACGCAAGTTCTCCGCTCGGTTTTGCAGACTGGCGGCACCCAGTGTCAAAGCAATGCTGTTCCTGTGTGGTTACACCTTAATTTTCCTGACGTGGATTTATAAATATACTGAAACTAACCGCATATTGTTTATTAGTGTAACGCATCTGATTGTAATTAACTTGTAACAATATAATGGTCCAGGGAATAGCCATAGTATTCCAAATACCATAACTGCTTTAGCGTTGTTACTCTCATTGCACCTTCTTCTTCTTTTTTTTCTTCTTTCAGCTGCTTCCGTTAGGAGTTGCCACAGCGGATCATCTTTTTCCATATTACTCTCACTGCACCACTCGGAGTATTTATATCACTGTATCTGAGTGTGAATCACAGCAGCAGCTGATCGGAAAGAGAATTATCGGTATACAGCTTCAAGAACACGCTGTTTCAGCCACGGCAAAACGTTTCAAAGCCTTTCCTGTACAGACCTCGCGGTTCAGAAACAGTTTCATCCCAAGAACTATAAACGCACTCAATCAATTGCTCCTTGTAGAACTATCTGTACATATAAGTACAATCACCCCACTGTAAACTTGCACTAAAGTTATAATATTACACAACCTGCGCCACTTTATAAAGCGCATATATACATATGAAGACGATATCATTTTTAAGATGAAATGCAGCAAAATATGTTTATTATATTATACAGATAAAACTTTAACTTTATTTAAATAATCTATATTTTTTCACTGGGAGTGTCGTGAAGGATAGAATAATTAAACATGTACTACGAAGATATTTCAATGTTCCTTAAACGTTTTGAAGAATCGGCGCTCTAAGCTTACAGATGGCTTAACGTCTATTACAGAGCTGATTGTGTGGTGATTGGGTATTCGGGGAAAGAAAAGCAAGGACTGCAGTGACGGCTACGCCAATATATACTGAATATAAAACAGAAAGAGAAAATAACAACACAGCTAAAAACGCAGCGACAAATTTCGGCAAAAGTTAAATGCTTGTGTCATGAGCACGAGGCGGCTATGCAGTGTCTGCAACGGACGTGGCCATCCACTGTGCATAAGCTACCTTACTGACATTGGTGGGCGAAGGAACCACCGATTCTTCCTCTGCCCAGTGCCACCACAAGCCTAGAGCCGCCCCTGAGTACTGCTGCAATAAATTATTTCATCGAAGGTCGCACACAATCACTGCGCCGTGAAACTCATGTTTAATAAGTGAAACTCATGTTTAATAACGTGCTTTAACTCCTATCATCATAAAAATAATATCACGTATACATCTCAGTATTTTAGTTATTCAGAGAGCTGCAATATCACGAATGTAATGGATTCTGTGTCCAGCTGGAGGAAGAGAGCCGTTTTAAGAAGCAAGTAGTGAATCACACACATAGAGCACATAGAAGATCGAATACAAAACAAAGAATTTAACGTGCTACTTTAATTACGATGTGATTTGAGAAACTGGTTAATTAAACGATTTTAAGATGAGGTTTATGATGTTCTACTTTAATGACAAAATAAATTACGTGATTAAAGTGAAAATGTCGAGATTGAAGTTGACATTTCCTCCTTTTTCCCCACTGTGTGCCTTTTTTTCTCTGTACCCTAATAAGCTTTCATATGACACTCAGACAGCGGGCTACAACTCGCCTTTTCATGGCGACTTTGATATGTGACTTCTTTTTTATTTCAGGCACTGTGCGATTTTGTGAACGTGAGCTTTCAAGTTTCTCCAACACGCTATGTCACTCGATCAACTTCCTTTTGTTGATTATACCACGGTTTATTTGAACAAATAGTATGTTTTTCCTTTGCCTCCACTTGGTATTCGCTGAAATTCTTATATTTTCCCCCGTGCTTTTCCCATTGTCTTTTCACAGAAGGCTGAGCTTAAGGGCTATTTATATTCATTTGCATATTCAAAGAGGCGTAATTCTGGGAGGAGTTGGGGCGTTACATAAAGCGCGTGCACGAGCGTTACTTTTCACACTGATCGGGAAGAACGTGAAAGTTGGAGTACGCACAGATTCCTGCATTTGGATTTCTCTGTGCGTAAGCACATTTCGGCTTTTGTGCTTACACCATGTTATAGTGTGAGTTCTACGCATGGCGTTATACATGAGGCCCCTGGTCCGTGGTGATTATTTTCCCTTTTTTGAGTAATAATTTCCATTTGTTTGCGCTACTGCGATCTTACTTTCTATTTTTTATACTTTCTAATTTTCCTATGCATGTGTATAGTGCCAACATTTATGAAAGTGTTTATAAAGTTCTACTTTGTCTTTTACTCTCTGTCTTTTAATTCTAAATAAGATTGGACATGCTTTTTTTTCAATTCCACTTGTTCTGGGCTGATAATTACTTTCCTTATTTTCTGAATTTGCACCTAGATTCTTCTTTTTCTTTTTTTTCTCTCCAACGTTTTTGAGTCTCATTTCTCCGTGCTGCTTTCTTCTTCACTTAGTCGTCTACGTTTCATTTATAAAATACTGTCCTTATATGCTTTATATGCGCTGAGAGCCGTGGATCTGTATGTGCTCAAAGCCTCCTTTACATGACTGAATGTTTTGCTGCTTCTGGGCTTATTTGATATTGATTGTAATTAGGGCATGTCTTGCAAGAATGTCATGTTCCACGTCATCGCAAGACGGTCCTGGGTCAATCTCTTGGCACAAAGTCTCATGTTTAAGGTCCCCGTGAGACGCTCCGTGGCCAATCTCTTTCATCTCATGGTTTCTTTTGAGTGTCTTCTATGATCTTCACGTGAAGATCACATCTCGATGCCCTAGTGTTTCTCTCCAGGATTTTTTTTTTTATAATAGAGGGATGAAACCAATTATTGGATACAAAGTGTCTGTCTTTATTGATATCACAGATGGAGGCACTTTATCTGTTCTTCTAGCAACATCTTTATTCAGAACTGAAATGGGTCTATACAATTCACAATGTACCAAGTCTTTAATTTTCTTTGGAAAGACAGGAATTGAAGCTTGGCTTTATGATTTTGGTGCTAACAATAATGGCACTAATAGAGTAGAAAGCTAGATACTGCTCTGGACCTTCAACTTTTCAAATGCCGTGAGTTTGTGGCATTTTGGGTTAAGCCTCTCCTTCTTTATACCATGAGGAATATCAGGGGTTAGATTATTTCTTAAATGTGCTCCCTAATTTTATTTCCTGTTACAGTTTATATCTCTGTCTCAGTCCAAAGTTCCCCTTTTGTATTTGTTGCGTTGAATATGTTTTGGTTTTTTTTCTCCATATTCAAGATAGTGATGTGGCTTAAAAGTTCTGTTTTATATATATATATATATATATATATATATAAACAAAAGTTTAAATTCCAATTGTACAGCTAACCTTTTTCTATAGAGTGCCCAATGTGGCAAACTAGCATATTTCTGAATAGTTCAGCAAATCTTGGTATTCAAATCAGACACCTTTCTAGTCTGTAATTTATTCTAATGTGAATCATACAAGATAATTTGTCATCTTAAAACAGCCTTTACCATTTCCCAGAATATGCCTGCAGAATCTCTCTGAAAGCATTTGTTCATCAAAATATAACAATTTGTGTCAAACTCAATTTTATAAAGTCCTCATCAGCTAGCGATGGATTACATCACCATTTATAAGGTGACTTTATAGGATATAATGGTTTGAATTCCACAGTAAGAAGTGCAGGGCTGGAGGTGACAATAGCTTTGTATCTGCAAGATTTCATAGAAGGTAGCAAGTTATTATAAATTTAAAAAAATAATAATTCTTAACGTAACTATGAAATACTGAAAGAGAAAGGCTATTTTCTTGAATTTTGATATAGAAATCTCCATGTATCATATAGATTGTGCTTCATAATAAACTAAACACCATCACAGTTTTAGATGTTATGGTTAAAGTGGCTGAGGATTTATCACAGCCTGGACTTTAAATAAACAAAAAGCATTAGCTATTATTAAGTCTGCATTACAGTGTTTATACTGCAGCCTATTTTAAATTCCTTCAGCACAAATTTCTCTGTCACTAATATTTAGTGTACTAGGGGGATCCACCCACTGCTCGCTTTGCTCGCTCACCCCCGGGTTTGGTTTACCAGATATACAATTTAAAGAGATTGTTATTTTTATGGAAGTTGTTACATATGTATTATTTTCACTTTTACTTAAAAATTTTGTAAAAACAATACTTGTCCTTTATTTCTGGCCCTGGTCGTGGTTAAATCTTTCTCGCAGGACATATAACGCTGCTTGTGTTGTGAAGGGGGAGCTGAACACATGCTATGGAGATGCCGTTCGTTCAGCTGCTGTCTTTTTGCTGCTGCTGCTTGCAAGCTGCGTGTTCACTTTGTCGCGCTGCGCGTCGATCATTTAAAAACCTGTACAGCAGCTGTCTTTTTGCCACTTCGTGTCTCTGCTTTTCGCATTGTGAAGGGGTTGGGGGGGCCTGAACACACGCTAAGGAGAAGCAGTTGGATCATCTTCCGGCTTGTTGCTGCTGCTGCTGCTGGCAAGCTGGGTGTTCTGCTTGTTGCTCTGCCTGTCGATCGTTTAAAAGACTGTACAGCAGCTGTCCTTTTGCCACTTCACGCCTCTGCCATTCGTGTTGTGAAAGGGGGTAAACACACACTCGCTTGTCATTGTTTTAAGAGCTGGGTGCACATGAAGTGTGTCTGCCAAATGCATTCCAGCAACTGGTAGGTTAGATGTCCCTAAACTTGCTTTAAATATTGTCTCACTGCCTTGTATCGCGTGATGTTAAATTGTCTCTCGCGGGACATCAAATTGTCTTCTGAGAAGATCAGGTCGAAATTATACGCGTAATGGTCATAACCGGAATCTATTTTTATCCATATACTGTAATAGACTGCAGCTCAATGGCCGTGGGAGACGGAGTTGTGTGTCGCATCATCACGCCTCCCACGTAATCACGTGAACTGACTGTGAACGCAGTACATAGAAAACAAGGAAGAGTTCTAAAGAGCGCTGGAGAAAAAATGCATACAAGCATATTCATAAGTGCAGCTACTGCGGAAACAAACCACGGTGTAAACCGTAAGTTTCAATTACATTTATAGACACGCTCCTGCTGTCGTTTGTCATGCCTACGACAAACGGAGTTAAAATTGCTGTAGCAAGAAACTTTTAGGTGCCGGGACTTAGCTAACATTAAATAAAGCCGTGGACATCACAACATCACACAAGAGAGCAGCTCATGTGAACTGACTGAACGCATTACGAGTGATCACTTCCATGAATCAAACCTGTTCAAAAAACACATTACACAATTGACAAGGTAGGAAAACAATATGCTCCAAGCTGAGCTCCACAGCTAACACGGTCTTGCGGAAGCAACTTCGTCACGCTGCCACCAAATACTCACAGAAAAATCCACAAGTTAATACACACGCTGTCTCTAGAGTTTCTCCACACTCTGAATGTATTCCTCGCATCCCCATTATACCCTCTGATCTCCCATTTCAATTCAAATGCCTTCAATTTCCAGTAAGGCTCTGCTTCACGATGACGATTAATAAGTCTCAGGGACAGACCCTACAAAAGGTTAATATTGATTTGAGGCAAGATTGCTTTTCTCCTGGACAACTATACGTTGCATTCTCAAGAGTGAGCTTGCGCAGCTTGGTCATATTACAACTGGAGTGCTGAACTGACAACGTGGTATACAAAGAGATCCTTAACAAATAGTTATTGGTATATTTTCCCTCAGTTTAAAAAGGTTTCTTTTCTTCTTAATAAAAATTTAAAAGCTGTAGTTCATCGCTGCAAAGCACGGGGATTTTGCTATATACGGTATATATATATGTAAATATATATATATATATATATATATATATATATATATATATATATATATATATGTATGTATGTATGTATGTGTATATATGTTGATATGTATATATACCTGTATATGTGTAAATATATTTAGATTTGTATATATATGTAGGTATGTATACATATGTATATTTATGTGTATGTATGTATGTGTATATGTATATATGTATATGTGTGTGTGTATGTATGTGTGTATATGTATGTGTATATATATATGTTGATATGTGTATATAGGTATATATGTGGATGTGTATATGTATATATATATATATATATATATATATATATATATATATATATATATATATATATATATATATATATATATATATATATATAGTGGCAGCCCCGGCCGGGACGCCCAGGAGGAACGGAGGAGGGCTTGTGCCTCCTCCAGACCACAAGGGGGTGTCCGCCCTGGTTATGTTGGGGTCCTCAGGTAAAGGGCTTGGAAGCCCAGCCCTGTAGGGACCCGTGGCCACCGCCAGGCGGTGCCCCGGTGCCTGTAGAAGTCTGGAGCCCAGCACTTCCGCCACACCAGGAAGTGCTGGGGGGAAGAAGACAGGGGAACCCAGAGGGCTTCCGGGTGCGCAGCTGGCATTTCTGCCACACTGGGGCGTATCTTCTGAGGAGTGCCGGGAAGCAGCTGGAGCCCATCCGGGTTCCTATTTAAGGGGCCGCTTCCCTCCAGTCATTGGCGGAAGTCGGGTGGAAGAGAGACGGAGCTGGAGAGAGGACTGGAGGCGGCCAGGAGAGAGAGGCATTGGAACTGCGATGGCTGGACATTAGGGGATCGGTGCTGGAGGCACTGGGGTTTGTGTGCACTGTATATAACTGTAAATAAACGTGTGTTGGGTGAAATACGATGTCCGCCTGTCTGTGTCCGGGTTCAAGTTCACAATATATATATATATATATATATGACAGCAACACTCATAACACTGACAAAACAATTACATTGACAATCATGTTACGTTATTTTTAAAATGTTTCCTTTTCTTTTTCATAACTTCTTTAACACACTAGTTCTCCGCTGCGAAGTGCGGGTATTTTGCTAGTACAATATATTAGTAAAAATTAATTCACATTCATATGGATTCCCCAACAACACAATATATCACCCTTCAGTATCAGATACTATGTCAATGGCTCTAAATGAAATTCCATCACCTCTGGTTTTCTTATAATTATTACAATGAAAGATTTGACCAACCCAGTTTCTCTTCTGCCAAAACTGATCTTTATTTATTTATTAAATGAGTCTTCTGTAAAAATACTGCAGACATTTGGCTGAGTTTAGCCTCCACTTTCCAGTCATCTGTTTTCATTTTGACATTCTTCTGTTGATCAGTGTAAAAAAAAGTGAAATCCACTGTGTTTCTATATTGCATAACAATAATATATAAAAATTTCCAAGTAAGGTGAATACATTTTTAGGTACTGAATTTGTTACCCACCAAACACACAGGATATTTGTTGTTTTCCCAAAAAAGTCTTAATTTCCATTTTCTGCTGAATTCTATATTTATACTCTTGCTCTCTTTTCTGCAAAATTCTTGATCACTCTTTTCTTTTAACTAATACGCAGTGTCTCACCTCTTCTTTTTTCACTAAAACTGTAATATTTCTTTTTGTCTACATTTTTACCAGCAACTAAGTATGTCTCTTGCATTAAAACAAATACCAAATCCCAAAGATTTAATTACAATAACATATGGCAAATGGTGCAATGGTTGGAAGATGCTGTGAGCATCAGAATATAAACAAAATAAATGAACAGGGAGAAACAATAGGTAAAACAAAATGGACAATAGTTTAGAGCAAAGTGAAAACACAAAGATACCCTCAATAATCACTGTCAACCAATATATAAAAAAATGTAAGCATGATGGCGCAGTGGATAGTGCTGCTGCCTTGCAGTAAAGAGACCTGGGTTCACTTCCTGGGTCCTCCCTGCGTGGAGTTTGCATTTTCTCCCCGTGTCTATGGGGTTTCCTCCGGGTACTTGGGTTTCCTCCCACAGTCCAAAGACATGCAGTTTAGGTGCATTGGCGATTCTAAATTGTCCCTAGTGTGTGTGTGCGCCCTGTGGTGGGCTGGCGCCCTGCCCAGGATTTGTTTCCTGCCTTGCACCCTGTGTTGGCTGGGACTGGCTCCAGCAGACCCCCATGACCCTGTAGTTAGGATATAGCAGGTTGAATAATGGATGGAAGTTGTTTAAAATATTCACTGCCAAGAGCCAGCTACCATCAAGAAAGATTTCCATGATGCCCTATATCCATTTGCATGAATGTCATTTATTTAATTAGCTGCAATCAAATACTGTACATCTTTGAATTTTAGGTTCCTAGAAAAGAAGACTATCTGATCTTTGGGACATTTTATGACAACGTTTCTATTGAGTGATTTCCAACTCACCTTGACCAGTCTGACATTCTGTTTTGCCTCCTCCAGATTCTTCTGTGTTTCCTGGATTCTCCCGCGGATCTCATCCAATATCTCTTTCAGCTTTCCCTGGTTGAATACAGAGGAGGCTTAGACATGGTCAGACAAAGGGCTCTGTCTTTTAGCTACGTATATATTTACCAAATATTCAAGGTCACAAATTCATCTCTCACATAAACAAAAATGTTTCAAAGGGTATTTTTGAGGTTAAAAAAGCAATCAGCAGTTCAAAGACAACAGACATAAAAACTAAACTAAACTAATGCATAATAAAATGCATTATGATCCCTCTTAGACTGCTTTCCACAATCTGCATAAAACATTTACTATGTTGGGTGCACTGTCCAATCCTTCACTAATACAATTATTTCATTCAACCATTTTCTGAGCAGCTTATTGCACATCCAGGCTTGCACTGGCCTGAAGCCATTACTAGCCTGACTGGTTAAGTTGCCAGTCCTGAAGAAAGACAATTTAGAGCTACAGGTCAGCTTTACCTGAATGATGTTGAGATATAGAAGGAAAACTCACACAGACATTAGCCAGGCTGGGATTAAAAACCAGTCCTTAGGAAAATACCTCTCTTAATGAACGATATTTGTTATTATTTAGACATCCAGCCATAATTGTAACACTGTGTTTTAAAGCTTTTATCTCCACTTCATTACAAAATGTAAATATGAAAGGTAGCTTATAAGACCTATAATTTAATGTTTAGGTCGATGCAGAAGCTCTGCCCCCACACAAGTTCAAGTTATGTGTACCAGAAGACTATGTAATTAATTGGAATTCATGTACCATCCAAAAACAAACTGATAAATTGATTGATCCTTTGCTGTTATTACTTCCTGCCTTGATAATAGGAAAATATATATGGCAGATAATTACCTTCAGTTTCAATTAGTCACAAGCTGAGAACACAACAATGATTATAACTTGCACTGAATGTCTTCTTTATCCATTTTCTGCCATGCAAACTCAAAGCTTACTTTGAATTTGAAGATATTTAATATGTCCAACTTCCTTTGCTCTCCCACACTGTAAATGAAGTTAAACCATTAGGATTAGTAATCCCCCTTCTCACCTGTTTTTCAGCTCTTTCAACCTCAAGCTCCACAGTTTCATGACTCCGATGTCCAGTTGCGACACACAGCAAGCAGATGCATGTCTGATCTGTTTTGCAGAACACCTCCAGACCTCTCTGATGCTTGGGACACAGTTTCTGCAACAGATTTCCAGTTGGACCCACCAGTTTATGAGTCTTCCAAGCAGCTCCTTCATAGTGTGGTTGGATATGGGTCTCACAGAAAGAAACCAGGCATGTTAGACAAGACTTCACAGCTCTAAATTTTCTTCCAATACAAACATCACATCCTACATCTCCTGGCCCAACATAGTTCTGAGGCACTGGTGAAGGTATCCTGAACTTTAATTTCTGTACAACTTCGGAAAGCACTGTGTTCCTGCACAGAATTGGTCTAGGGGTAAAGGTTTCTCTGCATTGGGGGCAGCTGTATTCTTCAGTCTGATCCCAGCAGCCTGTAATACAATCCATGCAATAATTGTGTCCACATGGAGTAGTAACTGGGTCTTTAAGTGTATCCAGACACACCAAGCAGGTCAACAGGTCCTGAGATTCTGAGATATGCTCTTCTGTCATTGTATTTTGCCAAGACTCAGAATTGAAAGTGAGAGAAAACTGTTTGAATCCCTGTACTGGAAACAATGTAATATTTTAATATGAATATGAAAAAATGGCTATTCTGTTGAAAGGAGCAGACAAAAACTTGCATGTGAAAATGGTAAAAGAAAGGGTTATGTGAAAAAGGCAATTATGTCTTTCTGTTTGTATTCAATATGTGACTTATTTATTTATGTGTTTTCCACAAGCAGTGTGCTTAAAACAAAATTATCATATGTGAATAAATGGAGTTGTCTGAGTAACAACAATGCCAGACAGGCAAACAAATACTGCATTACCTCTAACAGCAGACTACAAATGTTTATATCCCAAAATGGTTTGTGGAAAATATTTGACTCTGCTAACCCTACCATTCTAACCTATATGCCACCCACTATCTATTTAGATGTATTTCTAGTTTTTCTCTCCAGAAGTTCTTTCGTTTAGTGCCATGTACCATAAATCTTTACTGAAAAGTAAAGAAATTAACATAATATTCTCAGACTCACTTAATCCAAGCAAGGGTCCTGGGGGACAGAGCCTATCCCAGCAGTGCTTTGTGCAGGGCAGAAAAGAGTTCTGTGCCTATCCAATTTAGAGATTTGGTAGGAAAGTCCACACAGACAAATGGAGAACATGAAAATTCCACACAGAATTTACAGCAGTAGATACTAAGGTAAGATGGAGAGAATTAGTAGTAAAATGCTTTGTATTAAAATAAGTATTGATTAACATCAGTCTTATTTCCTGCAAGTGATGAGTGAAACAGGGAAAATTCAATTCAGTTTTGCAAAACCTCTGGTAAAATGTATTTCTCTGAGAATTTTTGATTGCAAAATGCAGAACTCACTAAAAAGACATTTTGGGGATTTAAAAAAATTTAGGGTAGAGGAAGTGTATCAAAATAAAAACAAACAAACAAGGAATATTGCTCTTTTAAGACCCATTCATGCTACTTTGTTTACCTGTGTTTTTTGTTTCCATAGTTGAGTGATGTACCTACATGACAGTAATGTCAGTTCTATTTATGCCTCTCACTCACACCATAGAAGAGGTGCACTGCATTTTGTAAAAATGTTTTAATTTTTGTCTCCACTGCATCTTTATGATTGTGATTGCCAATCTGATTGAGTCTGACGGCTTAACAAAATACAAAACAATAAAAGGACAATCTGCCATTTTATGGATATGTGTACTTCTGGGGTATATCAGAGGCCATAGTGGTAAGGCTGTAAAACTAAACTGACATAAAAGGCATTGTTCCCAATAAAAGTTACTGACAACAAAAACATTTAAACAAAGCCTGCTATGTGTTGCCCAGTACACCGACTTGTTTGGACACCAACAAGGCTTATATGGGAGCTGTAGTTTTGCTGGGCAGACCTATTTGGGTTCTCGGGTACCACTAAGGAGAGCTGCATGGAGCAGTGTCTACCTGTTACAGAGGGGTTTCATTGGACCCAGAAGTGCTTCCAGGTGGCAAACCTGTAACACCGGAAGTATTCCAGGGTTTGGATTGAAAAACAGCCACTCTGCCTCATCCGGGGTCAGAGTTGGAAGGAAGTGCACAAACTTCAGAGTATCCAGAGGAATGCAGGCCCAGGAAGAATAAATAGATTCCATACAGACATCAGCTGGGTGCAGGATTTAATCCCCGTTCAATAGATTTAGGAAGGAGTAGTGCTAATCATTGTGCCTCCACCTAAGAGAGAATTCTATAGCTAATTTATAACTGAAGAAAGTAAAAGTCACATTTACATTTCTCTCTTTATAGTAAGCCTTTATCAGAACTCTTAATTTTCCTCTCCGTTAGCTGATATACAGTGGTGTGAACAACTATTTGCCCCCTTCCTGATTTCTTATTCTTTTGCATGTTTGTCACACAAAATGTTTCTGATCATCAAACACATTTAACCATTAGTCAAATATAACACAAGTAAACACAAAATGCAGTTTTTAAATGATGGTTTTTATTATTTAGTGAGAAAAGAAATCCAAACCTACATGGCCCTGTGTGAAAAGTAATTGCCCCTTGTTAAAAATAACCTAACTGTGGTGTATCACACCTGAGTTCAATTTCTGTAGCCACCCCCAGGCCTGATTACTGCCACACCTGTTTCAATCAAGAAATCACTTAAATTGGAGCTGCCTGACACAGAGAAGTAGACCAAAAGCACCTCAAAAGCTAGACATCATGCCAAGATCCAAAGAAATTCAGGAACAAATGAGAACAGAAGTAATTGAGATCTATCAGTCTGGTAAAGGTTATAAAGCCATTTCTAAAGCTTTGGGACTCCAGTGAACCACAGTGAGAGCCATTATCCACAAATGGCAAAAACATGGAACAGTGGTGAACCTTCCCAGGAGTGGCCGGCCGACCAAAATTACCCCAAGAGCGCAGAGATGACTCATCCGAGAGGTCACAAAAGACCCCAGGACAACGTCTAAAGAGCTGCAGGCCTCACTTGTCTCAATTAAAGTCAGTGTTCACGACTCCACCATAAGAAAGAGACTGGGCAAAAACGGCCTGCATGGCAGATTTCCAAGACGCAAACCACTGTTAAGCAAAAGAACATTAGGGCTCGTCTCAATTTTGCTAAGAAACATCTCAATGATTGCCAAGACTTTTGGGAAAATACCTTGTGGACTGATGAGACAAAAGTTGAACTTTTTGGAAGGCAAATGTCCCATTACATCTGGCGTAAAAGGAACACAGCATTTCAGAAAAGAACATCATACCAACAGTAAAATATGGTGGTGGTAGTGTGATGGTCTGGGGTTGTTTTACTGCTTCAGGACCTGGAAGGCTTGCTGTGATAGATGGAACCGTGAATTCTACTGTCTACCAAAAACTCCTGAAGGAGAATGTCCGGCCATCTGTTCGTCAACTCAAGCTGAAGTGATCTTGGGTGCTGCAACAGGACAATGACCTAAAACACACCAGCAAATCCACCTCTGAATGGCTGAAGAAAAACAAAATGAAGACTTTGGAGTGGCCTAGTCAAAGTCCTGACCTGAATCCAATTGAGATGCTATGGCATGACCTTAAAAAGGCGCTTCATGCTAGAAAAGCCTCAAATAAAGCTGAATTACAACAATTCTGCAAAGATGAGTGGGCCAAAATTCCTCCAGAGCTGTAAAGACTCATTGCAAGTTATCGCAAACGCTTGATTGCAGTTATTGCTGCTAAGGGTGGCCCAACCAGTTATTAGGTTCAGGGGGCAATTACTTTTTCACACAGGGCCATGTAGGTTTTGGATTTTTTTTTCTCCCTAAATAATAAAAACCATCATTTAAAAACTGCATTTTGTGTTTACTTGTGTTATATTTGACTAATGGTTAAATGTGTTTGATGATCAGAAACATTTTGTGTGACAAACATGCAAAAGAATAAGAAATCAGGAAGGGGGCAAATAGTTTTTCACACCACTGTATACAGACCATATATTGTATAATGAAGGGATTTGCTTTTAGGCAATCATCACTTGGTTAGATGCTACGTAAATTATATTTTATAAAATTATTTTTCGATGCTGGAGCACAGCTCATGCCAAAGGGCATGTGACAATAATAAAAGTCAACTGCATAAAAGGGCAATGAAAGCTTTTCACTCAAGTCCTAAAATTAGATAAAGAGAAACCAGTTAAACAAATGAGAAAAAATATTATACTTGGTAATTTATTTATTGAGGAAAATGATCGATTACATATTTGTGAGTGGCAAAAGTATGTGAACCTCTAGGATTAGCAGTTAGTTTGAAGGTGAAATTCGAGTCAGGTGTTTTCAATCAATGGGATGACAATCAGGTGTGAGTGGGCACCCTGTGTTATTTAAAGAACAGGGATCTATCAAAGTCTGCTCTTCACAACACATGTTTGTGAAAGTGTATCATGGCACAAACAAAGGAGATTTCTGAGGACCTCAGAAAAAGAGTTGTTGATGCTCATCAGGCTGGAAAAGGTTACAAAACCATTTCTAAAGAGTCTGGACTCCACCAATCCACAGTCATACAGATTGTGTACAAATGGAGGAAATTCAAGACCATTGTTATCCTCCCCAGGAGTGGTTGACCAACAAAGATCACTCCAAGAGTGTGTGTAATAGTCGGCGAGGTCTAAGCAACTGAAGGCCTCTCTCACATTGGCTAATGTTCATGTTCATGAGCCCACCATCAGAAGAACACTGAACAACAATGGTGTGCATGGCAGGGTTGCAAGAAGGAAGCCACTGCTCTCCAAAAAAAATTGCTGCTCGTCTGCAGTTTGCTAAAGATCACGTGGATAAACCAGAAGGCTATTGGAAGAATGTTTTGTGGATGGATGAGACCAAAATAGAACTTTTTGGTTTAAATGAAAAGCGTTATGTTTGGAGAAAGGAAAACACTGCATTCCAGCATAAGAATCTTATCCCATCTGTGAAATATGGTGGTGGTAGTATCATGGTTTGGAAGTGTTTTGCTGCATCTGGACCAGGACGGCTTGTCTTCATTGATGGAACAATGAATTCTGAATTATATCAGAGAATTCGAAAGGAAAATGTCAGGACATCTGTCCATGAACTGAATCTCAAGAGAAGGTGGGTCATGCAGCAAGACAACGACCCTAAGCACACAAGTCGTTCTACCAAAGAATGGTTAAAGAAGAATGAAGTTAATGTTTTGGAATGGCCAAGTCAAAGTCCTGACCTTAATCCAACTGAAATATTGTGGAAGGACCTGAAGTGAGCAGTTAATGTGAGGAAACCCACCAACATCCCAGAGCTGAAGCTGTTCTGTACGGAGGAATGGGCTAAAATTCCTCCAAGCTGGTGTGCAGGAATGATCAAAAGTTACTGGAAACATTTAGTTGCAGTTATTGCTGCAAAGGGGGGGTCACACCAGATACTGAAAGCAAAGGTTCACATACTGTTGCCATTCACAAACATTTAATATTCGATCATTATCCTTAATAAAAAAATGACCAAGTATAATATTTTTGTCTCATTTGTTTAACTGGTTTCTCTTTATGTACTTTTAGGACTTGAGTGAAAATCTGATGATGTTTTAGGTCATATTTATGCAGAACTATAGAAAATTCTAAAGCGTTCACAAACTTTCAAACACCACTTTAAAACTAAATTTATGTTGCAGCAGACTGATGATAGAAGTTGAAGACACTATATAATACTCATTTTATAAAATTAGTGTGAGGTATTTGACCTGAAACTAGTAACGGAGGTTTTGTAATATTGTTATATACCTTTCATACATGTACCATGTGTTTCTTTGAGCTGTCATTACAATATTTTCTGCTACATTTGCTGCTGCCTACTATAGCTGTGGCTTGTTGCGCTGATGTCAGTCTTTATTTGAAAGTGCTGCAGTAAGACTAAGCAAACTTTTTTAACCAAATAGATAGGAAGAGAGTGTTACTACTGCAGTGTGGCTTCTCAATACAAATTTTCTTATTTTGTAAAAACCAAGAGCCCACTTTCAGTCACAGATCTTTTTTCGGAGTACAAGTATACCCAAATTATATATTGTGTAGTTACTCAGTTTAAGTAACACCTAGGTAGAACTCCAATTCATTAGTTAATGCATAGATACTTTTATTTTGGATGAAGTAACAAAGATTACCAAAAGTGAAACTTGATAAGAATTATGCAGGATTATGATTCTCTATCTATCTGAATACAAAATGCACTTTATATGTTTCAATGATGTTTTGTTTGCCTTAATAATTTTGAACTAGGGATCTGTGCAAAGGATCATAGTGACCAATTCAAAGTACATCTTAACAACAAGAAACAATCTGTGTCATGGAGGAAATTTAAGTGGCAATAAATTATTAATAGCTTATCATTTTCAAATTCTACTTTTATCTAGATAAATAGATACTTTATTCATCCCAAGGCTAAATTCACATTTAGGTAATTATATTGATATTTTTATTACTTTAAGTCCCCATGACCCTGCTAAAGACAAACCAGGTTCAGATATACATGTTTAAATGGATATTACTTCAAATAGATAAAAAAAAAGCGCTTACCTATGCAGTCACTTTAAACTCTTGTGACATCAGACACAGAGTCGTAGTGAGACAGCAGCCAAAGAGAGGAATGTCCAGCCGGCAGAAAGGCAAGTTATTCAAAAGCAGCAGTTCTGGTTACTGAGAATCAGGGAGTCAGTGGTGGTAGTTAATGTTCTTGCAGCTCGGCGCTAATTGATACAAATGATTGTCATGCCTACTTGAATACTTACTTCTGCTTTGTATGTTAACAGGAATCACGTGTCCAAGAGGTTTTTTGGGGTTTTTTTTAAGTATTTTTTCTACAAGATTAAAAAAAAACAAAAAGGCACTGAAGAATTCTTCACATTAACTAGGGATATATATATATATATATATATATATATATATATATATAAGTAAATGTTTAGGACATTAAAACTGACATAAACCCGGTTCTATACACTCAATGTTCCAGCAGTATGCCAAAATTGTATATACAATGTGAAGGCATAATGTGTATGGGCAGTATTATAATAGTGTATAATAGTTTATAATAATTCATCTAATAGTTATAAGATAAAAGGAATATTAAAAATGCATTTAAAAATTAGATTTAGTTCAAATCAGGCAAACATTCATTTTCCAAACGTGCTTTTTTTATTTTAGGATGATGGTGATCTATTTATAGGCATGGGGTTGCAGTCAGCTCTGAACCGGGTGTCTTACTAGACATCAGTCACAGTACACACTCGGATAGGGCTAATAAAGTTTTTAATTCATCTAAAATGGAATAAACTTGTAATTCTTGGGAAATGTGCACAGTGACACAAGGTGAATGTATATGAGAATGTGAAGCTTGGATTGTGGAGAAGAGAGCTAGCAGAACTAATCTCTGCACTAATACTATGGCAAGCCAAATTAACATTTAGAGATATCTCAAAATGAATTTTGGATATCTTAAAATGTAATTTACTTTTTAAGATATCTGAAACTCGCTTTCAGATATCTCAAAATAATTGTGTCTGCATTTCAAGATATCTCAAATGAATTTTCAGATATCTTAAATTGACCTTTCATGCATTTTAAGATATCTTAAATGCATTTCAAGATATCTCAAAATCATTTCCTGTAAAATTGCCTATTATTTCAATGGGACTACTTGTTTATTATAAGATATCTGGAAATGTATTTGAGATATCTTAAATTGTATTGTAGATATCTGAAAATGCTATTGAGATATCTTGAAATAATTGAGTGTCCTTTAAAAGATATCTTAAAATGCATTTTAGATATCTTGAAATACAATTTGAGATATCTTGAAATACATTGTTAGATATCTGAAATGGAGCAGAGACCCATTTTAAGATATCATGAAATTAATTTTAGATATCTAAAATGTATTTCAGATATCTGAAAAAAAAAGAATTTCAAGATATCTTGAATGCTTTTAAGATATCTAAATTATATTTCGAGATATCTCAAAATAACTTCCTTCTCATTTTAAGATATCCCAAATTCATTGAGATATCTGAAATGCATTTTCAGATATCTTAAAATGACTTCCTGCACATTTCAAGATATCTCAAATACATTTCAAGATATCTTAAAATAACTTCCTGTGTATTTCAAGATATCTCAAATTCATTTTGAGATATCTCGAAATAGACAGGAAGTCCCATTGAAAGAATAGGAAATGTTACAGGAAGTGATTTTGAGATATCTCAAAATGTATTTGAGATATCTTGAAATGCACAGGAAGTTATTTTAAGATATCTCGAAATGTATTTTCGATATCTCAAAATGCACAGGAACGTATTTCAAGATATCTTGAATTGCATTAAAGATATCTTAAAATGCATTTCAGATATTTCAAAATGTACAGCATATCATTTCAAGATATCTTGAAATCTATTTAAGATATCATAAAATGCTTTTTAGATATCGTAAAATAGATGCATTTTTAGATATCTGTAAGTCAATTTGAGATATCTAAAATGCATTTCCAGATATCTTAAAATCCATTTTGAGATATCTCTAAATGTTAATTCGGCTTGCCATACTAATACTGAAATTTGTGCAGATAATGTGCATGCCCAAGAAGGAAGGTGTTTCTTTTAAATCTTTAAAAATGTATCACTCATTAGACATACTAATTAATGGTATGCCTTTACCAGTTTTGGAAAGTTTGCTGTTACAGTTCCTCTTATGCAGATACATGAAATACACACAAGGAAGAGCACTCTGTCAGTGACAGAATGAAAGTATGTCTGCAGAATGACTTCCTGCTTCAGCTTGCTTTTATCAATGTTCAAAACCAATTGGTAATATTATATTGAAAACAATGTGGTACTAACATATGCTTTCAAACTAAATGGAGTTAATTTCTCTAAGCACATTACAGCCATTATAATTAATGATCTAGTAAAATAGTTTCTGTTAATAGTTCTCATTAAAATAACCTAACATAAAATAAGAATATTTTTTCCAGTTTCCTCATCTAATATAAAATGAATGTTTCCTCTGTGGAAGAGTCAATACATTTGAATTTGTTATACCATGAAAAGGAAAAGAGAAACAATTCACTCCATTACTCTTTCCTGGCAGAACTGAGAGTAATTTACGGCTGCTACAGAGCTTTCTAGCCTTCTTGGGACTGCTCCAAACGCTGAGGGGTGACACTAAGGATATACATATTTCTTGATATCTGAGGAAAGCTACTTCAGACTGTTTGTATTTTAACAGCCAACCTGGTGTAGAAAAAGAAAAGAAAATAAATCTTCAGAATATTCAATATGATACAGTTATGGCCCTGGGTGTTTGCCATTTCTTCTTCTATTTAGCTGTCTTTCTACTTTTCTATATTGTGGTATTACCCACAGGGTCAGGATGAGTATGAGCTAGTACCTAGTGATTGGCGGAGTGAAGCCTGACGAAGGATCGAAACATTTGAATCAATTGTGTCGAAAATTGTCTCAAAGCTTCAAAGCATTTCACACTCACCTCTCTAGTGACATCTTCTGGCCATCATTTGCATTAATGTTACGCTTATTCATTATCAACTTCAATGAGGTCTCTTCAACTTTTATTTTTCGCTGGTACAGTTTTACATCGGCTTTTACTGCCTCATATATATACTATACGATAAGCAACAGATTTACTAAAGCAAAATAAGACGCCACACATATAGTACACCGGCTCTTAATAAATATTTCCTTTTACATCCATTCATCCATTATCCAACCCGCTATATCCTAACTACAGGGTCACGGGGTTCTGCTGGAGCCAATCCCAGACAACACAGGGTGCAAGGCAGGAAACAAACCACGGGCAGGGTGCCAGCCCACCGCAGTTCTCTTTACATTGTATCATTATCAGTGCTGCTTTTATTTGTATCATTATTAGCCCTCATCTTTTCTTGAGATCATATTTATTCGACCGTCGTTTGGGCTTTAAAATTGTAACTAAATAAGAAAACAAGCCTTTTCTTTTTTCCTCAAATGCTTTCTTTGTTCTGACTTATTTAAAACCGAGAAAAGGGAAATAAAGGTTGAACCATAATATAGGTGTGCACGTTTGAGAATGAAGATCCTTAAATCCACAGATGCTATTCAATCAATTAACAAAATATTTCATTTATTATTTACAAAATTGACGAGTTCGCTACGATGAAAAGACGCAATCACAGTCAAATCTGTCTCAGATGTAAACCGTGTCGTCCTTTGCTCGACTGACTAAGACAGTTGCGTTTTGTATTCAGCGCGTAGTGCAAACCCGAGTTCAGGATTAAAGAGTCACCGAAATTAAAAAAAAATGATCAGCAGTGACATATTACCTATCCATCCATCCGCTATATCCTAACTACAGGGTCACGGGATCTGCTGGAGCCAATCCCAGCCAACAAACGCCAGTTCACCACAAGTCACACACACCAAGCACAATTTAGGTTCGCCAAACTACCTAGACTGTATTTCTTTGGGAGAATATGCAAACTCCACACAGGGAGGACCGGGGAAGGGAACCCGGGTCTCTTTTTTGCGAACCATCAGCGATACCACTGCGCCACCGTGCCGCACATATTACCTACTTCGAGAAAATAATTTTGAGAGATATTGTGAAAGGATCACATAGAGCTCTATTCTGGAATCACCCTCATTTAGAATCGCCATCAAAATGCGATGACTAATTTGCGGAAGGCATCTCACGTATTTACCATCTTCTATTCATTGCCATTTGACGTCTGTGAATCCCGCCATTGAATGGGATGATAACAAACCCACTTTGGCAGATAAGGTTATTTTCGCTCTGCTGCACCCAATATTTAAAGGTGCCAATCCGGAGCAAGTCAGAGAGGCCGAGAGACACAGCTCAGTCACCGGCACACAGTGTCACAGGCACACAAGGGACACTCCAAAGTGAACACTGTAGTTGAAATTACTGTACTGTATATGTGAAGTGTAATGTGAATAGAAGTACGTGCTGCACAACTAATTACAACTGTCGTTCAAAAATGAACATTTGGTATAAACACATGTGGACCTGCTGTCAAAAATCATCTGACTTTACTGTATTGGAAGCCTTCCTCCCTCGTGAACACATCTTCAAAGTCCAGACAGGCGATAAGCAAGTCGTCTTAGTCAGTGACGTGGCTAGTGAGGCACTAACTCCTTCAGAGTCAGATTTACAAATATATGAACCCAAAAGAGTAGCTTATTCACTATTCAATTGGCAGCATACACATCGACTACTGGTTATATTTTATATCTCATCAGCATTCTTTACACACAAATAGGTAAGGTACATATTTGGCTAAGAAAGAACGTTACATTTATCGCGGCAACAGAGAGTGGAGAGAACGTATTTGCTCTGCATCCTCCATGCGTTCTGAATTTGCCGTTGCAATTCCACAATTCATACTCATTCAGTGCATTTGAAAGAATTGAGTGGTGTATAAAAAATGGATTTCAATTTTGACCTTAATTGAAATATTTAGCTGTTTTTAAAAGTTTTTAATTTGGATGTTTTAATCAATTTTAATACAGACTGTTCAACAAAAGGATAACAAGGAAAAACAAAATAATATTTTATTTAAGATAAAAATTTAGTTTTTAAATATTTGATTTTTTTTTTTTTTTTGTCTTAGTTTGATTCTTAGTTGTTTATAAATTTGAAAACCGTTTATGGTCTTACCTTTATTTGTAAATGAAGTCCATGCACCTATCCTTCTCCACGAAAATCTCTGGCACTTTCATATACAGAGAAACATCAATAATTTTTCACACATAATTATTTATAAGCATCAACTACACAAGAATATACTATAGATGCACTGATAAGCTGTGTTCTAATTATTAGTTTAATATAATTATCCTGTGAAAACCAGAACCAGTGTAGTGTAGATGTGATAGGTGGGAATGTTTTCTGCGCAGAGCAAGAACACATTCGGATTTTATCAATTGAAATGAAATTATAAATTGTAAATTAGTTGTTTATCTTCCTAGAAATTATTATCAGTGTAATGTTTATGTTTATTTTTGTTATTGACTCATAAATTTCAACTGCTGTGTCTGATGCCGTCACAGAAGGAGTCTGAAAATTATTTTTGAATCATTTGTGGATAAAAGTTAGAGAATTTTACTTTTTTCATTCATGAGTGATATTTTTTCCGAGCCCTGCTGCTAACACATGAACTGTATTGAACCTTTTGGCCAATAATGCCTACCCTCAGTCCTCCCCTAGCTACACCACTGCGATGCAGTGCACTTGAGTTTCTATATCGCTATCTTATTGGTGCAGAGAGCCTCTGCGTAGAAGAACAGCAGCAACAAGCACCTGTTTGACTCACATCCACCCAATTCGGTGAGGCACAGTACTGTTTGCCTCAGCTTGTGCCTTTTTTAACTGCTGTTTTATGTCTTATCAGTAAGACTAAATCTGTCACACACATTCATTAAATATATTAGCCAGACTGTAGAAAGTCGGGGTTTATAATAGGTCTGCAAATATTATATTGGGGACATACTGAGAGACAAAGACAGAAACACACCAATTACATGCATCAACTCCGTGTGTGAGGGAGAGCACAGTCCGAGGTGAGGCTCATCGCTACTGCATGGCCCCTGTATATGAACAGCAAAGGCGCCAATTCAGTGATTTTGACTATAAAAATAATCAAAATTATTGGAATCATACAGAAAATGTATAGCACAGACTAGTGGACACATTTATTTTATGTTATCATTATTAGTTTTTTTACTTTTCATAATGACCTACCTCCCCTGACATTATGTCCCTGGTCTTAGTCCCAGCACAGCATAATAATAAAACATTTCCTTAAATAAAAATGATAGTTGTCCTGTCAGTACCATTCCAAACCAATCTTCCAGTTACAGAAGCACAATCCCAGTCACTAACACATTTACCATGTAGCCCCCTCATTAACAAACAAAGTAAGAACACATTCCACCTGATTACTGACCCCTACTCTCTTTTCTGTTTCTTTTTCCGGTTTCTTTGTGGTGGTGGCCTGCGCCACCTCCACCTACTCAAAGCTTCATGATGCTCCAACAATGATGGATGGATTTAAAGGCAGAAGTCTACGTGACCATCATCATCATCAGGCCCTTTTTTCATTTATGTTAGGTAGAATGCCCAGAGGTGACTGGGCGGTCTCATGGTCTGGAATCCCTACAGATTTTATTTTTTCTCCAGCCGTCTGGAGTTTTTTTGTTTTTTCTGTCCCCCCTGGCCAATGAACCTTACTCTTATTCAATGTTAATTAATGTTGATTTATTTTGTTTTCTTATTGTGTCTTTTTTCTATTCTTTATTATGTAAAGCACTTTGAGCTACTGTTTGTATGAAAATGTGCTATATAAATAAATGTTGTTGTTGTTGTTATTAATTTAATATTAAATTATTTAAACCCCTATACCCAAAATCATCGCCCATAACAACAATTGAAATCGTGAGGCAAATGATTTGTTTTGTTTTACACATGAAACAAGATGCACATTTATGTTTGATATATCTACTAGGGGTATGTGCCCCTGGCTGTCTATGGCGGCTGAACCCTCCTTCAATAGCTCACCAGGCTTGCTATTGGTCCATGATGGAATTTTTCTTTGTTAAATGGGGGAAAAAACCCTTTGTGCAACATTTCACACACGGAGGACGCTAAATACGAACCTATGCTCTTATAAAACGGCAATGCTACCTCTGAACCACCCATATTAACAACACCCCAGCAACTTTATCACTGCTGTTCTTAATGGAATTGATGTATATAATGTTTTTGTTTTTATGTATGCACATTAAATTGGTTGTATTGACATGAGAGTATTGTGCAGTATGTTGTATTCTCCTAATGAAGATGAAAAATATTGATATATGACGTATAGTTCCAAAGAAAAATGAGGGTTGCCTGAAAACGTTGCACAATTTAGCTGATCTTTTATATATAAGAAGAGTAGATAAATTAATGATTAGAGGCAAAGAAGGTGTATTTATGAGAAGAGAGTATTATGGAGAGAGGGGTGTTGTGACCCATAATACTAAAGCTCTTATTAGCATTATCAGTTTTATACATTCTACCAGTCAGTATTTGTAAGATGTATAATTTATAGTTTTGTTTCTTGTCACTAAGTATTATTGGGCACAATCATTTAAAATGTATTGATCATCTACAAACATTCATTTCGCCTGGCAATTCTGTCGAGTTTGTGAAATCTCATGATGCCATATGTACTGCAATCATATTTTGATTAATAATGATTTGAAGCACTGAGCAGACATACGCAGTGATTAATGAACCATCAAGCATAGTTTGAAATGCCGAGCAGACATGCGCACTGGGATTGAATCGTGAAGCGCAGTTCGAAACACTGAGCTGATGTGAGCAGTTCAAAGTATGAGTTGTGAAGCCTATTTTTATATATTGTATTGTATTATATATATATTAAGAGTTTCATTGTAAAACATATTAAGCTTAATATTTTATTGTTTGGAAGCACTTGTGTTCTACTGAATTTATATTGTAGAAAAACATAGCATGAACTACTGTCCATCATGCTTAAATGTGTGTTTTCATTTCTGATGACTATGAATAGTTTAAGGCATTCAGCGCCTTCCAAACATCGAAGATGACAGTGTGAACCTTTATTGTTATAGGCAAGCACTTAATTTAAATACTGTTTGAGTTTCTGTTAAGTATAACAGATGCTTTGCTTAGTTCTTAAATTGATATGGAAATGCACACACATGCATCTTAAATTATATACTAAATTGCCTACATTTACAGTGTCCATTAAGAAAGTCAAACTTTTTACTTGTTCCTCTTATTATGCATTATAATGCCTCAGTGTCACGTATTATTAATTACTACTCAGGAGTCCCGCTTCATTGAGATTCTGTCTTATATGCATTTTGAAGGGAGTGTTTATTGAACTAACTATAGCAGACTTGTCATTGTCTTAAAATGACATAATTTATATAATATAGACAATTATTATAAGATTACATATCAAGGAGGCTGTGAGTCTGAGTGGGCTGTGCTGTATTATTATTATTATTAATATTATTATATATATTTTTTATGACTTCATCTTGGTAGACAGAGCATGCCATTAACAATGCATTCTGTCCTAAATGACAGCTCACAAGGTTTTATGATATTTCCTAAAGGCCAATGCTTATCAGATTTTTTTTCATTAATATATTTTGACAATGTTTTATTTTCATTTAATCTGAATTATTTTAAACATATTACCTATATTCATTGCCCGTGTAGATATGTAACATTTGGTAAGGCTAAAGAATAGTTATGGTACCATACATATGGCACCTTTTTTCTAATTAACATAACTCTATGTTTGTCTGAAATGTTATACTTTATATTTTTATGTCTGGCAATGGATTGCTTCAGTATACATTTGATTTATTCCACTTCTGAAGGTGTACATTGTCAGTATTCTCCATTGCATTTGAGCCCAGTGTAATGCATGCCATAGTGGCCAATAGACTGAGGAGCAGCAGACAAGCTCAATTAATAGGAGACGAGAAACCCCCTCACCCTCATGCCCAGGCTGTTCTAATAAATATTCCCATCTTGTTCTTTTTCTCATTATTGCCATATTACTATTACTAAAGAGCATGTATGTAGAGAAAATGTCTTATGTTATAGTTGTGAAGAGGTGAAGAAGAGAGTGCAGGCAGGGTGGAGTGGGTTGGAGAAGAGTGTCAGGTGTGTTTTGGGTGTGCACCAAATTAACATCATTCTGGACCAAAAACTTTAAATGCCTTTCAGACAGCTTTGTGGTCACAATACATCCTAGTCCATTGACAACTGTGTGTTTGGTGTACTTCCAGATGGGCTTAAAGTGAAAAAGGACAAGCAAACTAATTGCCTTACTACAGTATTGGCACATAAACGTTTCTTGCTCAACTGGAAGAATCCTAACTCTCCTATGTTAAGTCAGTGGGTAACTGATGTTATATACTATTAGAAATTGGAAAAAATCTAATTCTTACTTAAAGGATATGTACAAAATTTTTTCAAAACCTGGCAGGATCTAATCAATAACATTTTAGAATAAGCATTTTAATTGAGGAAATAGATTCACTCCCCTCCATTTTTTTGCTCTGTTTATTTTTATTCATTTATTAATTTATCAACTAAGCAAAGAAGAAAGAGCAGTGCGAAGAAAAAAGACTCAAAAGCATTGGAGAGAAAAAAAAAAGCAAAAAAGAAAAAGAATAATCAAGGTGCAAATTCAGAAAATAAGGAAAGTAATTATCAGCCCAGAACAAGTGGAATTGAAAAAAAGCACGTACAATCAGGCTCAGAATTAAAGTAAGAGTAAAAGACAAAGTAGAACTTCATAAAGACGTTCACAAACATTTGCGTTATACACATGCAGAGCAGGTTAGAGATAATGACAGCAGTGAAATTCGAAAGGCTCAAAAAACGGTGCGATACACATCTGGAGAAAGTTAAAGAATATGAAAGTAGGAAAAGTAGAAAGTATAACAAAAAAGAAAGTAAAGATCACAGTAGTGCAAACAAATGGAAATTATTATTCGAAAAAGGGAAAATTATCACTACGGACCAGGTGTCATTGAAAAAAAAAGCAGGACAAAGCGAGGTCAGAAATAAAAGAAAGAGTAGAAAACAAAGTACAATGTCATAAAGAGGTTAAAAAACAGGGGGGGGGGGCAAACACATGCAGAGCAGGTTAGAGATAATGAAAATAGTGGAATTCAAAAGACTCAGAAACAAATGTAGGCGCGAAACACATGCAGAGCAAGATACAGAATATGAAAGCAGAAAAAAATGACAGTGTCAAAAAAAGAAAGTAAACATCGCATTAGCGCAAAGAAAGAGAAATTATTACTCGGAGAAATAACGAAAAGGCAAATAGAGATCGAATATATGGACATAGGTGATATGTCAGAAGTATGTAAATATTGTAAGGCTTTGAAGTTTAAGTCAGAGAATTTCAAAAACAGGGTTTACCTCACATCCATTTATTGGTTACTTTGCAAAAAAAATGATTAACTGTTGATGATGTAGATCATTTTTCTGTGCTGAAATTCCAAACAGAGAAACCTATCCTGAATTATGGTACAAAGTCATTAAACACATGTCTCACTGGCCTCATTTAAAAGATTCAGCATATAGGGATTCGAAAGATTCCAAATATTGTTTTAAGTTCTGAAATAAAAGTGAAACCAATGAAATAGCAACAATTCAAAGAAAAAAAAATCTTAAAAGTATGTACGTATCTGGAAAACCAAACATGGGGGTTGGTGAGCAAAGTGAGCAGGGGGCAAAGCCCCCTAGTACAGTATAAAAAAACAAATTTTGTAATGTAAAGTGGGTTGCAGGACACTGACAAATTAAGAAAACTTCTGTGTTACTGGGCGTATGCAATGATACCCATAGTTGTTCACTGTATGGAGCTTGTATGGAGCTTGTTATAGATCTAAATAAATAAATTGTTGTTTCTGGGACCTTCATGTGGATGGGTCTTTTGGGAACCAAAAATGGTTCCCCTATGGTATCACTATGAAGAACCACTCTGGCACCTTTAGTTTTAAGAGTGCAGGACTTAACTTGGCAGCAACAGATTTAAACCTTTTTTTACTATTTAGCGCACAAGTAATATTCTTAAAAAGTAGACAATGTCAATTGGACTTATGCCTACACTGCTTGTCACTTATTGTCAGTAGTTACAGTAGATACAATGAAGCATCACTGAAAAAGTTGATTCAGAAACATAATGGTAAAAGAAGGTTAAGTGTTTTAAGCTATAGCATAAAATACACATTTCTGATTATCTCTCTGTTACAAAAAAAAAAAAAAATCTAGGGAGGGAGACTAGGGAGACGAGACGTGATCTTCTCGGAAGACAATTTGATGTCCTGCGAGAGGTACTTTAATGTCATGAGAGACAAGGCAGTGAGACAACATTTAAAACAAGCTCACAGACATCTAACCTATCAGTTGTTGGAATGCGTTTGGCAGACACACTTCATGTGCTCTTAACCCCTTATCATTCGGGGTCATTTTTGCTAAATCGCTTGTAATTCAACCTCTCCAAATTAGAATCATTGCTGTTATTGAACTATCTGGAGTATAAACACATGTTTGGTCTCTTTGTAAAGGTAACATTCTCTAGTTTCACCCTTAGTAGTCAGAATCACTGTAGGTGTGACTGATCAAAAATTATGCACATTAGAACTCACAAAAAAAATGAATTTTTTTGTTCTCGCCTAAGTTTTTTTATGAAAATAAAGGAAAATAAAGCTGCAGTAGGTAGGTGGGGACAGAAACACACTATGTACCAACAGAATAACTTGTGGACTACTCAAATTTCAAATTTGAAAAGAATACCTGTAAAAATGACATTTTTTACACCAGTTTTTATGTGGGCATGCCCAGGGGCTTTTTAGAGGGACCATTATCCACATTTTGGAAAAAGTGTAATAACTTTTGAATGCTTCAACCCACATATATCAATAAGGGCTCTACTGAAAGCTTACACCTAAAGGAATCTATATCTACACACAGTGTCACTCTATTAGTTATGGAAATTCATGTTCCATAATAAAAACAATAAAAAATACACATTTCTATGTAAAAATAGTCAATACAAGTTATGGGCCAAAAATATATTTATATTTTTATTTTTACTTTTTTTATAAAATGCACACAAACTATATATATTTCTTTTACAAACTGTTACAACACAGCTCAGCGTTTTTCCATGTGCCACTTGATGGCAGCAATCACTAGCAAGCAGAAAGCACAAGGCGTGCACGCCGCTCTCCCATTATACGGCCCGTGTGCCGGTTGAATACTTTCAACGCGTACATGCATCTATTATTTAATCGAGCGTTTATTTACGTTTAAACTTCTACTTTTATTCATATTTAAACTGAGAAAAAACTTGGCGAAATCACAATAAACAACCACGCACCAACTCTGCAGACTGGCACAAATGCCACCTTCACTCAGCTCCGATCGTTTTGTTTACAAGTTAGTATGGCAAGTTACATATCAAAATGCTCGGCTGCTCATTGGCTGTAAGTTTTGAGTGTCAGTCACAGTGTCCAATCAAACTGGTAGATTCTACCAGAGTTCAGAGCTATACGTCACCCTGCAAGCTTTCTGTGACACTGGTTGGCTATACGAGGTGCCAGTCAACCCCAGACCCGTCGTAATTGGCCAACTTAGGTGTCTTTCGAAAGCTAACACTTCCGTGTTTCATGCGGTAGCATGGTTATCGCCGACAGAAACAAATTACGTCTAATATGAGCAATATAAGTGAAAAAATATTACTTAGGTGGTCTCAAGTTATGAAACGTTTTCTGGAGTTTTTGTCCCTTTGAGAATATATTGTGTGTTTTGGACCTAAGTTGTTTTACTGGATTATATTCGCTGGAGCCTTACGGACACAATGGGATCAATACTGCTCGGAAATATTAATGTTTGACTTGCAGGGGGTCTTCAAAGGTAGGCACAGTCAACTCTTAAAAGTATGTACTTCTCTGTAAAAAAGGCTTTAGTGTCAGTGCTGTGGTTGTTGTGTGTCAAAATGGTTTATATCATCGGAAAGACGAGACTTTGAAGTTTCATTTGATGGGTAGGGTGTCGAGATGCATGGCAGATGGGCATGCACACATTACTGTAACGTTTTTGAACCGCTGTTATGTCCCGGGACCGGTACGTGTGCGTGTTTTAAAACAATGACAAGTGACAAGCAAACCATGCAGCTCACCAGCAGCAAACCAGCAGGTGATCAGACCGCTTCTTCTTAGCGTGCTATCACAAAACCTCCTGCCCCCCCCCATAATGTGAGCGGCAGAGACGCGAGATGGCAAAAGCACAGCTTCTGTACAGGCTTTTAATTGATCAACGGGCAGCATGTCAAGCAGAACACGCACCTCGCCAGCAGTAGCAGCAGCAACAAGCCAGAAGATGATCCGACCGCTTCTCCTTAGTATGCGTTCAGCTCCCGCCCCCCTTCACAATGCGAGCGGCAGAGACGCAAAGTGGCAAAAGG
This sequence comes from Polypterus senegalus, assembly GCF_016835505.1. Classification (NCBI taxonomy): domain Eukaryota; kingdom Metazoa; phylum Chordata; class Cladistia; order Polypteriformes; family Polypteridae; genus Polypterus; species Polypterus senegalus. Next base: position 156,033,270 of record NC_053164.1, on the reverse strand, counting down.
ACAGCTGCTGTAAAGACTTTTAAATGATCGACACGAAGCACGACAAAGAGAACACGCATCTTGCCAGCAGCAGCAGCAGAAAGACAGCAGCTGAACGAACGGTCTCCTAGGCGTGAGTTCAGCTGCCCCCACCCCTCCTTCACAACGCGAGCAGCATTATACATCCTGCGAGAAAGAGATTTAACCAACTAAATGTAAATATCATACTAGAGAACCTTTCTGAATGCAAAATAAGAGGAGAAAAAAGCCAGGTAATTAAACAATTAGATCAATTTGAAGTAACACTGACACATTGATTTGTGAAACTGGTTGAAAATAATCCTGCAGCTGAAGTGGTACCCCAGAACTACACTTGAAGAGTATTTGTACAAATTCTACAAGGGTCTTAAATTGTATAGGCAGAATACAACAGTTCTTTTTCATTTGAAATGCCATCATATCAATGCTTTGGTGTTGCTAGTGGCAGTAAATTCTGCTCTTTGTGGCAATTCCTGCCACCGCAAAGCACAAAAAGGGAGAATAGGCCTCACAAACTACAAGCCAGATCTTCCCTCTATAGATGTCTAGGTCCACTGGATAAGTTTCACTGAAGGCAACCTAGCTCTACACTCCAATGGCAAACTTCTGGCCTACATAAGGCCAAAAATGGGAATATGACTTTTTTAGTACTTTAAGTTTCAAAATGTCCCGAGAGGAGAAGAGGGAAACCACAAACCTCTGCTCCAGGACAAACACTGGCAAATTTCCTTTTTAATTAAAGTAGACTTGATGTTGTTCAGAGGAATTAGTTGGATAGGATTGGTAAATGTACTAAAGCTTACTTATTACTGATACCAAAATAGCAGTAGTAATATACAAGAGAAAACACAGGTTTGTCAAAAGACAAACCTTCAAGCAAATGGAGATGAAGCCTAACATACCCTGTAAACAGTATGGTTTACAACAGCCAGAAACAGTACTAGAGAATTCAAGGACTGAATAGAACAAAAGCAGAAGACAGGAATCTAAGGTTGAAAACCCAAATTCTTAACACATAATAGCATAATTAATAAAATAACACATATTATATATGTAGAAAACAGACAGAGCAAAACAGAAAAAAACAGACTTCATAGCATACAAAATTAAATCCTTTACTCTTTCCCTTGGTCGTATTGCCTCCTATGACTTTATATTTGCTATGGTGTAGAGAGACATATCGGTGGGGCAATAAAATCACACACTCACATCCACCATATTTTTTTCATAACAATGCCCTTAATACTGGTGGCTTCTTGTGTGTTTGTCCTGTTTGGCAGACTGCAGGAATTAGTGAACTTGGTGAACTATTTAATTATGCTGGGCTCTTGTAATTTCTGTCTCTAAAGTCTAATTTTTTTCTTCCTTCCTCATCCATTTTTGTTTTATTTAGAAATTCACTAATTGTTAAGAACATAGGGTATCTGTTTTTGCTCTGCTCTTGACCCCCTCTTTTCCTTTTTCGTCCTCTCTGATTTTACAGTCTCCAGCCTGTATACTGTATTGTGTAACTCTTCTTATAAACATTCATCTTCTAACCTGCTGAATCCGAATACAGGGTCACAGGGGTCAGCTGGAGCCAATCCCAGCCAACACAGGGCACAAGGCAGGAACCAATCCTGGGCAGGGTGCCAACCCACCGCAGGACACACACAAACACACCCACACATCAAGCACACACTAGGGCCAATTTAGAATCACCAATCCACCTAACCTGCATGTCTTTGGACTGTGGGAGGAAACCCACGCAGAACATAAACTCCACGCAGGGAGGACGCGGGAAGCGAACCCGGGTCCCCTAACTGCGAGGCAGCAGCACTACCCACTGCGCCACCGTGCCGCCGACTTGTAAACATCTCCCCTTAATTTTAGTTTGGCTCAGAGACCTTTCTCTTCCCTTCACTTCTTGTACTGGGATGGCCACATTTTATTATCTAAGATGCTGTTCAGAAAATCCTGATTATCAAAAAACCCAATAATGTTCTTTCACAGACTTTACCTTACTCCCTGTAAGTGCTATCTGATGGACCCAAGTCCTATTTGTCACTTTTTCCCACTTGCATATTCAAGGCCCTTTTTCTCCAAAAGATCTGTTTCTGTCCTCCGGTTTTTACTCTTTGAACCTTTGTATTTCTGTTCATGTCGTCTTTCCCTTCTGTTGGTATTCCACGGCTGCCTGAAACTCTAATTATTTTAAATCTGTCTCCCTATATACCTCACCTCTTGACAGCAGAGCCTCATCTGTTTAGGCAGTCTTACTACTAAACATTTCCTTGATTCAGTGTTGGAAATCCCCTGAGAAATTTTACACTTTGTCCCATGTGGAGTTAATTGCATCTAAAATTAATGAAGCATGCATGAAAATTCTTGAGGTCCGGTCCACTGCTGGATTAGTTCATTAGATTCTGATTCAGAATGGGGTTTCATCAGGGTATGAGTTGTGTTGTAAATGTTCTGTAAAATTATGTTTAATTTACAATACTGGAATTAACAAATGCAGCAATTGATCACAAAAACACCAAAAGAATCTTGAGCCAGGTCAACATCCTTAGGTGTAGAACAACACATGGGCACTAAATCAGAATTTCCCATAATTGTGTGAATGCTGTGAGATTTGGGGTCTAGGACTGCACTGGTATTTTAGTGACGTTGTTATACACTTCAAGTCATTAATTTATGACTAGTGCCCTACAGTAGGGAGCATCATCATCCTGAGAGATAAATGTTTCTCTATAGAATGAATGTGGTCACTCAAAATCATATTGTATTATGTAGTATACACCAGGCCTTCTAAGGGAACCACATCACTTATACCACAATGGAGGAACCAATACCCCTTAATGTAAAGAAAAAATATTCATGTCTGTAATCGCCTTTTGGTACCATACACCACACATATAGTAAGAGGAAGGGAGAAAGGAAAAGGATAACACATCTGGCTTCAAAAAAGGATATGCTTTTTCAGTTCTTTACCTGTCAGTAGGAAATTCACAAAAAGTATTATGACGGAATGGGATTTTAGCCTTTGAGAATAAAACTGATTTCAATATTTTGTGAATCCTCAAACATGATGTAAACATTTTCATAATTCGTGCATACAGTCTAAGGGCTTAATGGTAGATAAGAAGCAGAGTTAGGGGTTGATGAACTGCACCAATTTTTTTTTATCCCTCTTCTACAGACCACCAGAAGAGAAGCCCTGCTAGAGTTCTGCCCACTTCCGTTTCCAGACCACGCCCTCCTGTAGATGTCACTTCCATCTAAAACCCACCCCTTCCCGCTTAGCCTCTGTAAGAACTGAACCTTTCATTCTCCAGTTAGTCGCTGTAATGACTCAGTCCTTTGTGATTACTCACTTCTAACCTTTAGCTGCCTTGTGATAATATACGGGGTGGACCTTTCTATTTGATCTTGTGTCTTTTACAACAAATCTAGCCTAAAGTCTACCAGTCATCAACTGATTGTAGTCAAATTTTACTGTCTTATTTCAGTCCTGTAACTCTAAAAACATTTTGATTTTGAATAAAATGTAAGAAAATAAAAGGTCTGCAAATTTAATTAAAGCATTTTTGGATGTTTCAACTCTTTCCAGTGTGCTGTCATTTTACAGTACATTTACTTCTGAGAAAGATTTTTTTCATATGTGATCCTGCAGCTTCATTTTTTGGAAAAATGTCTCAGAATCACAAAGTGAAAAATATATACAGTATTTGTTTGAAAGGTCTTCTGAAATTCTTCAGTAATTTATACAAATAAAAGAAATGCTCCAGTCATTAGGTCAAATTCCTGATCTTCACATGATGATACCCCATCTATTTTTGGTCTGCTACATGTAACAGATATTTATAACATTTAGATCAATCACAGTGATGTTGATTTTGTAATTCATAAATATGGGCTATGGAGCATAGATTGGCTGGAAATAAGAGTGATAGAAAAGGTTCCAGGCCTTCCTAGGGAAGTGTTTTACACGTTAACAGGAACCTGACCCTTGCATTTTATTTGTGAAGACTTTTGTAAATATTCTTGGTAAACATTATATTGCCATTTTCATGTAAATGATACACAGCTGGTTGTTGTTTTTGCTCTCATCTAAAAACCCTTTGCTCTTTTGAGCTGTTGCCCCTAGCTGATGTTGTTTTTCCCCAATCTTGTTGCCAACATCAGCTAGCTGAACCTCCTACAGTAAATAAATTTAATCAACTAAGCCTTTGCCAAATATGTATTCAAAATTAGTGTTCTTTCAAAGTCACTAAGATTTTCTTTGAGTCACACTGACAAATACAATGTAATGAAGACTGGGTTTGCATAGCATTTTTACTCATGTATAATTCATCATCAGAAATTGGCAAAAAAGCATATAGTAAGGATATTAGAAATAAACTTGATCCATTAGGCTTAAAAGTAAAGACAGTAAAGAATTTAGGGGTAATTACTGACTCGGACCTGAATTTAAAATCACATCTGGAATTTTTTTGTTTTTTTCTGTCCTCCTGACCATCTCACCTTATTTTATTCTTTGTTACTTAGAATTGCATAATTTTATTTTTATATTTTTATTTTTGTTGTAAACTTTTTTCTTCATCTTGTAAAGTACTTTGAGCTCCATCATTTGTATCTATATGAATAAATGTTGTTGTTGTTGTTGATAATGGGATGGAAAATTCTAAGTTAACTCATTAAACATGCCTATATAGAAGCTCCTGCTTTCAACATAATTTGAATCCCTTTGTTTACTTTTTTAGGTTCCCACATAACTGATATTACTTACAAACTATATCCTGATGCTGGGCGATAAAACACATCTGTCTCACAAAATTTTGTTTATTTACACCATTTTTTTTATATTTGACAATGCTCTGCATATCCCCAAATTTATGATATTAAGCGCTACTAAGGCAACTAAATCTGTTATTAGCAGATTGGAAATGTATTAATTGTATCTTCACACACATTGATATTTTCATTAAAATTATTATATCTCAAGAAATATTTGTCAGAACTCTCTGGAAAACACTTAAAGCCTATCAGTCATAAAATGATTTCTAAGACTTCACATAAAAATAAACTGAAAACCAGAAGGACCGTAGAATTAATCAGAGACATCGATAAAATCAAAAATGCAGGATTGCTTACCATTGAGCTCTACAAAAAAAAAAAAAACTGGCTTGTTAACAGACTGCAATTAACCCACAAAAGAAACTGAACAACTGCTACTTAAATCACATTGACAAGGATGGACAGGATTAGAAATTAGTACATTAGAGGGTCAGCCCAGGTTGGACAGTTGGGAGACACAGTCAGAGAGGCGAGATTATGTTGGTTTGGTCATGTGCAGAGGAGAGATGCTGGATATTTTGGGAAAATGATGTTAAAGATAGAGCTACCAGGCAAGAAGAAAAGAGGAAGGCCTAAGAGAAGGTTTTTGGATGTGGTGACAGAAGACATGAAGGTGGTGGGTGTGACAGAGCAAGTTGTAGAGGACAGGAAGAGATTGAAAAAGATTATCCACTGTGGCAAGCCCTAACTAATTAATTACTAAGTATTGTTTCTGTTAATATTGCTTTTTCCATCCATTATTTGTATATTTATTTCTGTTAATCTTGTTTTATATATCTATTATTTGGGTTCTATGTGTGTAATCATGTTCTATCATGCTTTTTGGGTTTTGTTGGGTAGATCCCCCAAAGGCGGGGCCACAATTACCTCACTGCTAAGTGACCACCCTAGCATATAAAAGTGGGCTGAGAAGGCAAGCTTCTTGTTATTCATTCAAAGGCAAGTTTTCTTTGTAAGTATTGTGATTCTACTGCTTCTCTTGGTTTTCTTGACATTTCGGTCAGTCTTGGGATTTTGATTATTAGTATTTCTATTGGAAGTTGATTAAGACAAATTTTTTAGATCATTTTGAATATTTTGTTGTTTTTCTCCATTCTTTGCGGAAAAGTCCCTTTTATTAAGATTCTTTAGGTAACTATGGTAATCCCTTTTGTTGTTAGGCATTTTTATGGGACATTGCTTATTTCTTTTTTTGAACATCTGAATTCAAAGCCTCATTTGACCCAGTGTAGATCGAAGCGAGCCAGTAAGGTAGAAACTAAGCTGCCTTGGAGTGTTTCTTATCAGGGCATACAGGTATGATTCTTGCCTGATTTGTGGTCAAATTTATGAAATCTGACATTTGCCATTCTGTTTGCTGCAGAATCATAATAAAATGCTTAACCAACAAATATAAAAAAGAGACTGCTGTTACAGAAAAAAACAATGCAATTGGACTCAAAGTTATCAAAACATTGAGAAATAAAGTGACACCTTTAAAGAATACCATAAGATGCTTTACCCTTATAAAGAAAATATGAAGAAAAATTTACAAACATGAGCTCTCATTGGAAATGTAATGAAAATAAAAGTTAAACCACAGTTTATTTATTTATTTTTTTTTTTGTAATAAAAATAGAGGGCTTCGCTAGCCAACCCCCATGTTTGGTTTTCCAGATACACACTTTAAAGATGTTTTTCTCTTTGAATTGTTGCTATTTCATTAGTTTCACTTTTATTTCAGAGCTTCTGTAAAAACAATATTTGGAGTCTTTCATTTCCCAATATGCTCAATCTTTTAAATTAGGTCAGTGAGGCGTGTTTAATGACTTTGTACCATAATTTAGGTTGGTTTCTCTGTTTGGAATTTCAGCACAGACAAAGCGATCTACATCATCAGCAGTTAATATTTTTTTTTGCAAAGTAACCAATAAATGCATGTGAGGTAAACCCTGTTTTTGAAATTCTCTGACTTAAACTTTAAAGCCTTACAATATTTACATACATATCACCTATGTCCATATATTCGATCTCTATTCGCCTTTTCGTTATTTCTCTGAGTAATAATTTCACTTTCTTTGTGCTAATGTGAAGTTTACTTTCTTTTTTTGACACTGTCATTTTTTTCTGTTTTCATATTCTGTATCTTGCTCTGCATGTGTTTCGCGCCTACATTTGTTTTTGAGTCTTTTGAATTCCACTATTTTCATTATCTCTAACCTGCTCTGCATGTGTTTGCCCCGTTTTTTAACCTCTTTATGACATTTTACTTTGTTTTCTACTCTTTCTTTTATTTCTGACCTCGCTTTGTCCTGCTTTGTTTTTCAATGGTGATAATTTTCCCTTTTTCGAATAATAATTTCCATTTGTTTGCACTACTGTGATCTTTACTTTCTTTTTTTATACTTTCTAATTTTCTTACTTTCATATTCTTTAGCTTTCTCCACATGTGTATTGCGCCGTTTTTTTGGTTTTTTTTGAGCCTTTCGAATTCCACTGCTTGTCCTAATCTCTAACCTGCTCTGCATGTGTATGACGCCAATGTTTTTGAACGTCTTTATGAAGTTCTACTTTGTCTTCACTCTCTGTCTTTTAATTTTGAACAGGATTGGACATGCTTTTTTTTCAATTCCACTTTTTCTGGGCTGATAATTACTTTCCTTATTTAATGAATTTGCACCTAGATTATTTTTTCTTTTTTGCCCTTTTTTCTCTCCAATGCTTTTGAGTCTCTTTTCTTCGCTCTGCTTTCTTCTTCACTTAGTCGTCGGCGTTTCATTTATAATGTATTGTCCTTATACGCTTTATATGTGCTGAGGCCCTGGATCCGTGTGTGCTCAAATCCTACACACGACTGAATGTTTTGCTGCCCATTGTGTTATTTGATATTGATTGTAAGTAGGGTGTGTCTTGCAAGAATCTCATATTCTTCATCATCACGAGAAAGTCCTGGGTCATTCTCTTGGCACAGTGTCTCATGTTTAAGGTTCCTGCGAGACAGCCAATTTAAGGTCCCTGCGAGACGCTCCATGGCCATTCTCTTTCGCCTCGCGAATCTTTTAAGTGTCTACCGTGATCTTAATGTGAAGATCCCGTATCGTCTCCTAGTCATTCACTCCCACAGGATTTTTTTTTTATAATAGAGAGATATGAAATGCCACAGCTCACGACACACTGTTGGATATCAAATCCTGTCTTAATGACCCAGATGGTTAATCGGTAGATTATATACTGTATAAAATAAAATCACTGCTAAAATAGTTTTGCTTATGCATTTGAAAACTAGAGAAAACAAGGCCTCACCTAAAACATTATGCCATTCATCAATTATTGTTTTTCTCAAAAGAAGCATCTTGTAAAATGCCCTTCAAACAGGCCAATATCTCTCTTGAACAACAATATTAAGATTCTTGACAAAGTTGCCACAAATAGCATATGGAAAATAATTCTTTGCGCTATTTTACAAGATCAAACTTGAATTGTTAAATGCAGAAAACTATTTTCAAGTCCTAAGTGTACAGTGTCTTCCACAAAATATGTACCTCAGCAGCAGGAAAAAACAGGTTTCTTATTACTTTTGGATCCAATAAAGATCTTGATAAAGTCAAATGATATTACTCATTTATCATGTTTCATACATTTGGTTTGGACTAATATATAGTGTCAGAGGTGGCTGGGGTGGCGACCCGGCCAGGACGCCCAGGAGGACCGGAGGAGGGCTTGCACCCCCCCCAGACCATCTGGGGGCGGCCTTCCTGGTTTCTTTGGGGACCACAGGTACAGAGCTTTGAAGCTCCACCCTGTAGGGGCCCGTGGTTGCCACCAGGGGGCGCCCCAATGCCTTTGGAGCCCTGGACCTCAGCACTTCCGCCACACCAGGAAGTGCTGGGGGGAAGAGGAGCAGGAACACCCGGAGTACTTCCGGGGATGCAGCCAGCACTTCTGCCACATGGGGGTGTGTCCGTGGAAGATCGCCAAAACCCACCTGGAGCACATCCGGGTGATAATAAAAGGGGCCGCCTCCCTTCATTCGGCGCGAGAGTCGGGAGTGGAGAGAACTGAGCTGGATGTAAGGAGGCAAGGAGGCGGCCTGAAGGAAGTAAGGCATTGTGTGGCGAGGACTTTGGGGCTTTGTGATGCACTTATGGACTTGTACATATTGTAAATAAACGTGTGGTGGGAAAAATGAATGTGTCTGCCTGTCTGTGTCTGGGCCAGCCTCCACAATGGATTTGGATTTCATTATTATACCCTAGTCAAGAAGCTTCATTTCAAGTACAGTAAATTATAAAATTATTTGCATTGCAGTTTGCAGTGGGGAACCACACAGGATTAGACTGTATGACCAATTTTTTTTTTTTGTCCATGTCATTGAACCATTTTTCAACTACATGTGAAAACAACCAGAGAGTGACAGAACTGTTAGGGAAGGATTACAGCAAAAGGTGTAAAAAAACAAGTTAAAGGTTATTTCCATGCTGAAAAGTAAAGGGGAAAGAGACTCTATGTTTTGGCTGTATGGCCTTCATCAGGTGTGCAACTGAAAAGAAAAACAAACAGGCACCATTTATAGGACAGAAAGGAGAGACCAAACTGAGGTTAGATGAAAAATGAGAAAGATGAAAGTACATGAGATAAAACTGTCATTAGAAAAGATGAAGAGAGAGATTAAAAAGTTAGCCAGTCATTAAAATCTGGATAAAGTACATGGGGCTGAGAATGAGATTAGCTGTTTGTTTTATTTTTTTAGAGAGTATTTTTAAAGCCCTGTGAAAGACAATATACAGAGAGATCAGTGTTGATATGATCAAGGAATAGTAAGTGTATGCTTGGTCTTCGACCTTAAATGGCTTGAATATGCTTGCAATCTTCTAGCTGTCTCCCTGTTTTAGCTATGTATATGGATAGAATCTTCCTACAAGAAATGCAGTAAATAATATTTTTAGACTGGTATGAGGTCTGTTATTTCATAATGAATTTACCTGAAGGACCAGATACATGCTGTGAGCACATCTTTATGCAGATGAGATATCACCACAAATATATACTAAATGCATTAGAGGAGATTGGAAAAATATCAAGTTTCAAAATGAATTTGAGTAAAAGTACATTATTTGCTGTGAATAACCTTGCATGTCACCTTAAGTGCGATCAGTTTTCTTAAATTGTCTCATAATAGCCTAATGAATAGAGTTACATTATTATTAAAATTAATATCTGAAAATATATCTATTGCATTATTTTCAGTGTATTACAATATGTATTAACTGTGGTACTAAAGAAGGAGACACTTTAAGGTTGAGATGCTAATGTTCTTCATAAATCCTCCTTTAAAAATGTGATATTATTGTAACTAAACTACATAAATTTAGAAATTCAGAGTCTACAGACCAAAGAAAATTCTTTAGAGGTCTAAAACAGAAGGGAGCATGGTGTGTAGAAGGAAATTTTTTTATTAGCATAAGAGAATAGCAAATTAACATATAGAGCCATAAAAAGTCATTAAAAGCTTCTAAAACATTAGATTAAGCATAAATTAGAATATTAAAGTAAATACTATAGGTCTAGCAAATAGTTAACTATAAAAAATCAGTTATATTGCATTATTTTTTAGGCTTATATTAAAATTTTCAAAGTAAGAAAAGAACAGCTAATTGATACACCGTGACCAGTTTTGGACAGGATAAGAGTTTGAGAACACCTGTGATTCAAGGCTAGGAAGAGATAAAGATGGCTCTGTAAGCAGCTGGGCTTATGAATCAGCAGAAAGGCAACAAAAGGCTTTTGCTATAAGCAGGGTCACGCTGACCTAATGCAAGAAGAGAAAATCTTAGTAAATGCAGGCATTAGCAAAAATATTATAAGAATATATTAGCAATTAACTTTAGTGTAGAAATTAAGACAACTCAAGCATGCCAAGCAATGATCAAATGAAAGCACATACTATACTTCTTTTTAATTAAAGCTTAAGCTTCAGGTCACTATTGTAAAACGTTTGGAAGGCTTAAGAGAGGAAACGATGAGAGGAAAACCCATATATGGAATTGAAGTCTTGGCCAGTTAGAGAAAATGGAAACAGAATAGAAAAATAACACATTCCATAAGGGGGCCAGTGATAGGAAAAGTAAGGCGATAATAAGGGTTCCCATGAAAACTCAATGCCCGGCCAGACAGGAGTAAAAGGGAGTCAGAGGAGGTAGGCAAACAAGCTCATTAGAGCAAGGTCAGAAAAGATAGGAAATTACATAGAAAAGCCCAAAAATGGTGAAGAGGAAGCCTTCCACCCAGTCTTAGACCAATCAAAATAAGACAAACAGACACCAAGAGGAATAATGGACAGTAAAGCCAGGTGCAGAATGAGCTAATGGAATGAGGTAAAAATGATAAGAAATTGTTATAAAAACTTCAATTGCTGTAATGATCTTCGCTCAGTCTCATTCGGCCGAATTGGGTTGAGTCCGTGTGGTTGATTTATTGCAATAAAGCCTTAAAACTCTGTCTGTCTATCTCGAGTCCTAGTAGCCTTTATTTTTAGGTAAAAAGCCTTCTGATGATGAATTTTTCGCCACGACATATTGGTGACTTCCCGACGCGATAGACTAATAAGGCAGCTGCGTGAATCCAGAGGCAGGGGCAATGCTCTACGAAACGGGCACAGTTGGTGGCCACCTATAAGGTAAGTGATATTTTCGCTAAACTAATTTGTGTGAAGTTTCAGAGAGCATCTGCCCCTCCAACGGAGACAAGCAGCATTTGGCCTTTCTAAAACGAACAAGTAGGAATAAAGGATGGGCAGACAGACTTAATGGAATGTGTGAAGGTTGTACAACTAATATGAGTGTGATTGAATGAATGTCAGGTGCAGTACTTAATATGGTTACGTTCCAGGAGAGACGAGGGAGCTCCGGCCCAGGCGAGTCGGGAGCGCTCTGACCCAGACGAGTCAGGTGCTGCACGAGTAAGTGTAAAGAGTGTACAGCTTATATGAATGTGTGTGTGTGTGTGTGAGAATGAGAGTGCAGCAAATAGTAGAGATTGAGGTTTAAAAGGATAAACGCTCCGGTCCCAGGTGAGACGGGGGGCTGCACGGTGTCGCTCTGTCCCAGAAGTGACAGGGGAGCTCCGGTCCCAGGCGAGACGGAGGACTCGTAACGCTCCGGCCCAGACGAGTCAGGGAACTGAATTGTAACGGGTAGTGTTGAAATCCTATCAAATACGAGGGTTGCCCTAGTAACGGCGAACCGAGAGTATACTAAAGTTACCGTAACGACGGCTTTCCGAGTATAGATAGGTGTGGAATTCCTGAGCTGGCATCTATTGCTGTGGCTTTATGTTCTCCAGTAAGACAGGCGAGATGTCGTAAAATTCCCGCTGTCTCGAGAGAGAGACAATCTTTGGGAAAAGCTGACAGCAGTTCCTTCTGATTGTGCTACAGTAAAGGAGTTAGTTCAGGTGCGATTGGATGCCTATCATTACCGCCCCGGAGTAGAGACGGGGGTCTGACATGGTAGGCGAAATTCCTCTTTAGGTACCGCTTCCAGCTTGCCAATAGGTAGAGCAAGGGGAAGGGCTGCTCGATGGAACAGGTGGAGTGAGTTTGCTAATTTTAAGGGACAGATAAGGAAATAGAACTTTTTGTTTATTATTTTATCATTTTTATTTCATTTTTATTTTACCTTTGGATAGGTTAGGGAGGCACACAAGTACTATGTACTCAAGCGCTGTGTGAATGGAGCGCTTTTTTAGAAAAAAGCGTTGCGGCAATTGTTGAAGCACATACAGATGCGCAGAATGCTTGGAGCGCTTTAAAAAAGCGACGCGGTGAGTGAAGCACACCGGTGCAGATTGGAGAAGAATGAATGGTACAGAGGTACAAAAACTATTTTAGGGCAAAACAGGGCATTAGGGATTAAGTACACTAGGTGCTAAAAAGTGTGATTGAGTACGAGTGCGAATTATAGGGAATGTATGAAGTGTATATGCTTAAAAAGAGAATATAACTTTTCATGTGTAAAATAATTATATTGTATATAATTATATAGAGAAACCTAAACGTATAAAAGTAGCTGTAAATAAATTTCACAGAGTGAAAGGAGGAAGAGTAGAGCTAAGACACTCAGTAAGGAATAGAGAAAGAGGGCTTTTGTTTAGATATATAGTTTTGACCTTATATACCATTCGGAGACGTGTATGGAGAAAATATTGTTACGGGGGATATAAGTTGTAGGGTAGATAAGACAGAATAAGATTGAACGTCTTTACAACTTGCATTTGAAGAAGAATAAAAGTAGTGGAAGTATGGTTAATGGGAATCAGGATTTGGTCTAATCACCCATATATACAAGTTCAGTGGAACGAATTAGAATTTGCATTTGTAAGAAAGTAGGAAAAGATATATATATATATATATATATATATATATATATATATATATATATATATATATATATATATATATATATATATATATATATATATATATATATATATATATATATATATATATATATATATATATTTATATATATATATATATATATATATATATATATATATATATATATATATATGATAACAACAACAACATTTATTTATATAGCACATTTTCATACAAACAGTAGCTCAAAGTGCTTTACATATTAAAGAATAGAAAAATGAAAGACATAATTATAAAAAATAAATCAACATTAACATCGAATAAGAGTAAGGTTCAATGGCCAGGGGACAGAAAAACAAAAACTCCAGACGGCTGGAGAAAAAATAAAATCTGTAGGGATTCCAGACCATGATACCGCCCAGTCCCCTCTATATATGTATCTCGAAAACATAGCTGGGTGAAGTGTAGACACACAAATATTTTAAATAGCCCCAGCCTCTAATAAATGATTGTGTCAGTAATTACATGAGCTCCAAGTTCACCTAGTGGTAATAAAACAAGACACAACAGCGAAGACAGGTGTGAGTGTGAACAAAACTCCGAACGCAAATAGTGAATAGACGAGAAACACAGTAAAGTACTAAGCTCATAAAGAGTGTAAGTGGGATTTGGTAAAAAGTGAATGAATATATACATGAGAGTGGAATAGAGATCAGAATATTACAAATTATTAAGGATAGAAGGGAGAAAATAGCAGAAATCACAGATCGAAAACCAGGAAGGGTCCTGTGTGAATACTGGCAGCTTGAGACTCAGGAGGATAATAGAGTACAGATTTATTACCGAGGTTACAAGTTGTGGGAGAGTTAAAAAGCAGATTTTATGGCACAAGAACACATTGCCGATAGGATCTTACAGAAAACTCATGGTGTGCATACACACTATTGGAAAGAAACTTTTTATATAAATGCGGCAGGACACCCGTGTGAATTATCGGAGGGTGCAAAAGATATTTTACTAAGAGCTTTTACAGAAATATCAAATTTAGACGAAGTACAGGAAGAGTGGCCCTATATAGATTGGAGAACTATGATTGAGAAAAATTGGACAGTAAGAAAGTTGAGTGCTACTTTGGAGGAACTAGTGGAGGCTGACAAACTTCATTTCATTGTAATTCCTTTTGAGGAACGTTTAGAACCATACTTACAGGAGGGAGTAAATTGTGGTTTTAAGAGAGGGCAAGGAAAGACAGGAAAAATACTGAGAAATCCTGGTGTTGAACTCAGTATAACAGCAAGAAGGGTAAATTGGTGTCCGAAAAACGCTATTGGGAGATTTGTGCTGTCAGCAGTCACGTAAGAGAGGTCCTGAAATCAAACCTAATTTAAATAGAAATTCAAAATTAAGATTGGCAATAGGAAACCCACGGCTACAGGGGATTAAAATGAGTGCCAGCGAGTTGCCTGTGGATGTATTGGGGCGTAACGATCCCGTCCACAAAGAACTTATTGAAAAATCATCTCAAAAATGGCATACGAGAAAAAGTTTTTCAAAACTGCTGGCCCCGAAAAGGTTAATTTAATCTGGAACTGTGCGAAGAAATGATAAATCACATAAATAATTATAAAACAAAAGATGTCAGTAAAAATAATAATAATAATAATAATAATAATAATAATAATAAATAAATAAATAAATAAAAAATAAAAAGAGAGCAAGAGAAAAGCGGAACTAAACATAATGCAAGTGTCAATGGGGGAAGCAATAAGAAGAGGCACAACATTAGAAAGAATGAATCGGTGCTTTACTGACAGAGAGGAAGAGAATAAAATCTCACATGAGCTCCTAGTAATAGAAGGAAAAATAGAATTTAAAATACAAATAACGGTGACAAATGAGGGGAAGAATTAAGAGAAAAGAAAGAAAGCGGGACAGGAAGAGCATTTGAGTACAGTGGATGAAACTGATTTTGTGACCAAATTATTAATAGCAATGAAAAACAGTAATTAGGGTTGCACCATTAAATAGTAAAAGCAGCTAGGTGAAGTGTAGCCAGACACAGATATATACAGTATATATATATATTTTTTTTTTTTGCCCCACCCTGGAATATGGAATGAATGATTGTGTGAGTGACTGCATAAGCTTCGTTATTTCTTAGTAGTAGTAAAAATAAGCCACAGGTGCGGAGACAAGTGTGAATGCGAGCGAGCTCCGGACCCAAATAGTGGGTACCGGAAGACACAATAAAGTAATCAAGAACATAACGAGTGTGAGTGAGATTTTATAATCAAGCACTTTTTACATAAATATACATTGAGAGATTTTTCATCAAGATGGTATCACTGTTAGGAGCTACAGCAAATAAATATATGAAAGCCAAATTAGTGAGTTAAGAGGAAATAAATTAAAGATCAGAGAGAGTATATTACAAAAATATATCCAAAAAAGCATTAACGTAGTTCAAGTGACATAATTTCTTAAAAATAAATTTAATACCTTGATTTAAGTACTTTTAGTTGGCATGGGTTTCCTTCCTTGCAGCAGTAGGATTACGTAAAATTATCAAGAAAGCATAATTAACGTAAGTACAGAAAATTAAAAGAAGTGCAAGCATTTGGTAAATTAGAAAAATACTATAATAAGAATTCGGATATTAAAATGTGAGATTTTGAAAAAGGTTAACTTGATTCAAATAGTTGTGCTTCATGTTGCTCCCTTTTAAAAAACAATTCGAGTCGTTTTTACAGTCTGATAAGTAAAGCAGCCTTCAGAAAAATGTAGGAGGATAGCACCAAAAAGAAAAATTAAGCGATAGAAAAATGTTTTGAGTATATAAATTTGTGTATAAATATGTATATATCTGTACTTATATTTGTGGGGAAAGAATAACAAGCGTTGAAAAGAATATCATGCGCGAAAAAAGAAAAGTGCACTGTATTTAACTTCAAAGGTACCTCGCTAATGTCTGTGTGTGTGCATGTATATTATGTGTGTGTGTGTGTGTGTAAATATGTTTGTGCTAAAAATGTGTGAGCGTGCGCGTTGTTTGTTCTGTGTGTGTGTGTGTGTGTGTGTGTGTGTGTGTGTGTGTGTGTGTTTGGGAGTAAGAAAACGAAACATGGAGACTTCTGGGTAATGTACTGTAGTTCAATTATGATTTGCTGAAACTGCAGTGTGCATATAAATTTCCAGAGCTCTGAGTAAATATGGGTTAAAATAAATTTGAGTATTTGTAACATTTGATAAAATGAAAAATGCATTCACTTTTAATAATAAATAATGTTTATAAAATATGCGAGGCATCTTTCCTTCGGACCCTGATCAAGTCTTAAGGAAAAGTGCACTTTTGATAACTATAACATTCAAGGGAAACAATGTCTTTCAATTTCCTTCTGTCCTCTTCTTTTTCTTGTGATGTGTGTATGTGAAATTGTGCTCTATAGGGAATTTTACAGTGGAGTGTGTGGTGGCGCAGTGGTTAGCACTTATGCTAAGATTCGAGTTTATTTGTGATTTGTGTTGAAGCTTACATGTTATTTGTTTTGAGTTAATATTCTCAATGACATTTTAGTCTTTTTGCTGGGAGTGCCGTCTTGCTGGCGAACTGCATGATTTCTTGATAGTTGGATTTGCCCTAATTGACGCAGGAATAGGATCGCCACGGAAGCAATTCCTCGTTGTCGCTGAGCAATTTCGCCAATTGGAGTCTCCTTGATCTAGAAACCAGCGCCGTTTCGAGCTGAGTTAGGATCGTGTTATGTTTCCTAGGGTTAACACCAGCTAACGTCATGAGAGGCTGTTTTATATTCGTTTGTCCTGATTGGTAATGTTAAGTGAGAATGGAACTCTTCTCTTCTTCAAAATTCATTTTCTCTTTCTGATTCCTTTGCTGCATTGTTTCCAAATATAGTGTTTAACAATAAATAATAAGTAATAATAAGTAACAAAACTGGGGTAAGGTTGAATGTGTTAAAACAATGGTTTGGGTGATTTTATGTATGTTATATAGTGTATTAAAGGGATCCCTATGTGTGCATGTTAAATAAGTTTCAGTGTGTTTGAGAGTATGTGTAAAAATATGTGGTGTTGTTTGCAAGGATGAAATAATTGATATTAATGTGTGTGAGAATATGAATGTAAATGTTGAAATTAAAAGAGCTCTTAATTCTAAATTAAAAAAGATATGAACAGGTGGTGTAAAAAGTCTCCAGATTAGGCATATTATATGAGCACCCCTTTCATTTGAGTACTGGCCAGACTCTGATATAAGGGAGGATTTTAATTAAAATGAGTAAATTTCAATTGAAGGAGACATTCTTTAAAATAGTAAATGAAGCTGAAGAAAAACAGTGGCTTCCAGTCCAGGTAGTGTTCCATGCTAAAATATGCTAAAAAGAGGGGAAAAGGGGGGTTAACTAAGAGAAAAACAGACTGTGCTCTTTGGAGTTAACATTCTGAAAAACATGTAATAAACATCTGAAAGATAATAATGAAAGAATGTGCAAGATCAAGTGACTTTAGCAGTAGGTTATGAGGAAACGAAATCAGTGTATGTAACTGAAGTAGATTTAAAGTATTTTCTTAGTTTGAGATTCTGGGAAAAATTTACCTGATAAAGAAGTGGGTTCTTCATTCTAAATATGGGTAGGAATGTGCACATTTCTTAGAGGGCCTTATAGTAAATAAATAAAGGCACATTTTGCATTATAGGGCATTCTGATATATTGATTTCTTTCCTCATTTCCTTTGTGTGTAATGTTGACATGTTTGTGTGAAATATATTGGAATACTGGTATCACAACAAAACTAATTTAAGGTTTACTTTTATATTTTTGATGCATTAATGAAAAATTGAATGAGACATTTTAATAATAATAATCATTTTATTAAGATTCTAAAAAACTACAGTAAGATCCAAATGTATGTGGTATTTTAATAATTAGTGATAAAAAGAAAGAAAGAAATATTACTTGGGATACATGTATAGAAACCTTAAGCTTTTATATAACAAGTTATAAGGGGTTACAGATGAAGTCCAAGATTATTTTTTGCTGCTAAATAACCTTTGAAATAATGTAAGGGGCTTTGAGTGGGAAGGGATAAAATATTTTACTTCACTGACCTTATTAATCTTAGATATGATCCAAATATATATTCAAAAATGAACATCTTGTGTAAAAAGAAAAATGTTTTTAGGATTTTGCACAATTGAACAATGTTTTGTGATTAGATACATGGGGGCGGAAATGTGGAGCCTAACTATTTTTTTATATTTAATGTCAAAAGGAAAAAGATTAAGAATTTGCCCGTCCAGATTGTGGATTTCTTTCTTGACTCTGCCTGTTATGCTAACTATGAGATGTTCTCTGGAGGTTGCTGGTATACTTGACGATCATATAAGGGAGGGGTACAATGAACACTAAGACAAATTTATTATAATTGACTGAAGTTTTCTTGCATTTTTTACACCAACCTCCACGGAGCATGGCTCTTTAACTAATAAATACTCAATCTTCTCTTTGGTTTTGTTTGTTCTCTATCCCTGGACGTATTTGTCTTCCCTGTAAGGGAGCTATCAAATTTGGCTTTTATTCAATAATTGTATTAATGGGATCAGTTTCAGATATCCTCTTGCTCCACATCTCCTCTACTTGTAAAAATAAAAACAGCAATATTGACACAAGTGTCAATAAGGGGGGAAGGGTTGGTATAATAAGTATTGGTATAAGTACTGTATGTTTAATTTTGTTTAAATTTTGAAACCAGTTTAAATTTTGAAGCTGTTTTTCAATTATGGAAAACAAATGCAGATACTTTGAATATTATGCCAATATTATTGGGACCAATTTTTGTAATGATTTATTACTGAGTACATTTCCCTTTGTAATACATTGATTGGCTTTATTTTTTAATGACTTGGGACATGTTTTTAATTAAGTGGAAATTGCAACCACAGCCAAACTGGAAACGGCTATAAAGGAGGGCTTGGACTTTGTTGCTTATTTAATTTTAAATTTTTACTCTGACTGTTTAAAGACAAATTGACTTAGACAAGCACAGACTGGATTGAAATGACCGTTTGTTTCACTGTTAGCAATATTTTTAATAGGGGTACCCCAACGAAACAGATCTGACTTCTTATGACATATTATTTTTTGGATCCATAAGTAGCTACCAATGAAGAATTAATATGCTGACTATTTAAATGAGCGTTTTTCAGTCTTTACATCTGCAAGTGAAAGCTGTTTTTTCCTAGTGCTTTGTAGATGACAGCATTTGAAGTTGAACCAGAGGTTGGGCTGTGATAAAGGTCTGCAGTTAAACTAATCATCTGACTCCAAGGAGAACCCAGCCATACCAGAGAAGGAATCAAATCATGAATCAGGCCATCGATCAGCTGACTATTGGACAATGCACCTTGATTCCAGTTCCAGGCATCATGGATACCTGCTGCCAAGTGCTCAACTGTGCTGGTGATGTTTGAGCCCAAAAGATCATCGTGGATTCCGAATCATAGATGACATCTGCCTACTTGGGTCCTTTTTACCTGGGATATTGGACCCCAACACCTGCCTTAATCCTTATCAGAGAAGAAAATTTGTCACACTTTTACTCTGCAGGGCTCAATGTTCTTGCTGGAGCCTATTTTGACTGTCCACTTGTTTGACAAATAGCAACATCTTTTAAATTAAAAGTATTTGAACTGTGAAGTATGAAAGGTATAGAAGGGAAAGCTATAATTATTTGCAAGCAAAGCAGAATATAGGGACTCCTAAATAATGTGTGTAATGAATGTTTGCATTAATGGGAATACTACATGATTATTATGAATTCATAGTGGTTAAGAATAGATATTTTTAGATAAATGTTTTGATATGCCTTCTGATATTTAGTATGAGATAATAAGTTACCTTTAAGGACCAATGATTTTGTTATTTGTAAGGTTAATCAGAATTGAGTCTAATATAACATTAGGGATCTATTAGAGATTGTTAAGTGATTGTCATTGCAGTGGCATTCCACTATTACTAGTTAGGGTCAACAGTTTAGATATTCTAGGTTATTAATTGTAGTATTATAGTTTATGTACAGGTAGGTGGTATAACCTGCTTGGCATTGCTGCCTGTCGCACCTCCTCCGGTGTCCATGGGTCAGCTGCAGGGTCTTCAGCTAGGAACCACCATTCACCAACGTTTCGCTCCTTTAATCGCTAGAACGCTTCCTGGTGGCGGAGCAGTGACAGGGACGTCTCCCTGTCACCCCCTGCAGTTGTTATTGGGGTCCTTTCTCCTCAACCAGAGCCAAAAGCTGCCTTTCTCTGCCTCTTCTGCCAGATCTTTAATGGCCTTTCTTAGGTTCCTTCCAGTCACCCCTGTGTCCCTCAGGAGGCGTGTGGTTGACAGCCCCACATACCCTCGGCATCCCACCTCCACTGGGTAGATGGTGGTCTTCCAGCCGGCCTCCCTACACTCCTCAGCCAGCTCGGAGTACTTGGCCTTCTTGCGCTCGAAGGCGGCCTCTATCTCCCCTTCAGATGGAATGGTCAGCTCAATGAGGTGCACCGATCTTACTTTGGTGGACCATACCACAATATCAGGGCGGAGAGATGTAGTTGTTATCTCCGTGGGGAACCTCAGTTATTTGTTGAGGTCAACCCTCATGTTCCACTCTTGGTCGGGGGAAAAAAGGCCTCGACATCTCTCTTGGCCTGGTGTAACTTTGTCCCCCCCTTCCTTGACGAAGCTGGTACAGTCCTCTGATAGCGGTGGTCTTGTGCTTCCCTGTCGACGCCCCTCCAGCACCTCAGCCAGTTTCCTCAGGACCTGGTCATGTCGCCATCTGTAGCGCCCCTGGGAAAGTGCGATCTTGCAGCCTGACAAGATGTGTTGGAGACTTGCATTGGGCGTGTTGCAGAGTACGCAGCTTTCCTCATTCCCAAACCACTGGTTGAGGTTGCGAGGACAGGGAAGCGTGTCGTAAGTTGCACGAATCAGGAAGCTGACCCTTGCCTGTGGGATCCTCCACAGATCCGACCAACTGATGTTCCGGCTGACGACTCCCTCCCAGGTCGTCCAGCCTCCTTCAATCAATCAATCAACATTTATTTATATAGCACATATTCATACAAAAAAATGTAGATCAAAGTGCTTTACAAAATGAATAGAAAAATAGAAGACACAATAAAAAATAAACATAAGTCAACATTAATTAACATAGAATAAGAGTAAGGTCCGATGGCCAGGGTGGACAGAAAAAACAAAAAAACTCCAAAGCTGGAGAAAAAAATAAAATCTGTAGGGGTTCCAGACCAAGAGACCGCCCAGTCCCCTCTGGGCAATCTACCTAACATAAGTCAAACAGTCCTCTTTGTATTTAGGGTTTTCATGGAAGGACCTGATGGTGATGATGGTCACGTAGACTTCTGGCTTTCAGTCCATCAATGTTGGTGCATCATGATGCACAAAGAAACCGGAAAAAGAAACAGAAGAGAGAGTTGGGGTCAGTACGGATTTTGGAGCCACTATGAATAGTTATTATGATGAATTGAACATACAGAGTATCAGGAATAAGTTAAAGTGAAGTTATAAAAAGGCCATGTTAAAGTAATGTGTTTTCAGCAGTGTTTTAAAGTGCTCTACTGTATTTGCCTGGTGAATTCCTATTGGCAGGCTATTCCAGATTTTAGGTGCATAACAGCAGAAGGCCGCCTCACCACTTCTTTTAAGTTTAGCTTTTGGAATTCTAAGGAGACACTCATTTGAAGATCTAAGGTTACGATTTGGAATATAACGCGTCAGGCATTCCGATATATAAGATGGAGCGAGATTATTTAAGGCTTTATAAACCATAAGCAGTATTTTAAAGTCAATCCTGAATGACACAGGCAACCAGTGTAGTGACATCAAAACTGGAGAAATGTGTTCGGATTTTCTTTTCCCAGTTAGGATTCTAGCAGCTGCATTCTGTACTCGTTGCAAATGATTTATGTCTTTTTTGGGTAGTCCTGAGAGGAGTGCGTTACAGTAATCTAGTCTACTGAAAACAAAAGCGTGAATTAATTTCTCAGCATCTTTCAATGATATAAGAGGTCTAACTTTTGCTATGTTTCTTAAGTGAAAAAATGCTGTCCTAGTGGTCTGATGAATATGCGATTTAAAATTCAGATTACAGTCAACGGTTACCCCTAAATTTTTTATTTCCGTCTTAACTTTTAACCCTAGTGCATCAAGTTTATTCCTTGCCAGCCCTGCGACACAGCCTTGATCTTGTAGCGCTCTTCCTCTGTCCTCGACACCTCTGCCACCACCATCTCCTTCCTCTCCTTGCAGTTAGCCTTAGACCATGTGCTTGTCTGACAGATCTGCGGTATACTGCCTTCCCAGGCTTCTGATGGGTTGTTCAGCCAGAAGGGGGATTTTCTCTCCCCCAACGGTGAAGATGGTGTTGTCATTTCTGATTCCCCTTCTGAGTGACAGGCTACGGGATTTGGAAGGTTTTATCTTCATTCTGGCCCATGACATCAACTCGTCCACCCTTCCCAGCAGCCAAGATGTACATGCTGCTATCTGAAGGAGGCTGGTTACATCATCCATATAACTCCTCACTGGGGGTAACCTCTGACCAGATGGTAATTTGATTCCTCCAACCACTTGTCTTGCTCCGATGAGGATTATCTCAAAGGCTGCCACAAACAAGATTGGAGAGATGGCACACCCCATTTCAATTCCTACCTCCAACTGCTGCCACCCGGTGGTGAAGTCTTGGAGGGCAAAGCACATCTGCAGGTCACTGAAGTATAACGCTACCAGGTTCTTGACGCAAGAAGGCATGTGGAAGAACTCCAAGGCGTAGTTGATCAGCTGATGTGGGACTGAACCATATGCATTAGCGAGATCGAGCCAAACTACATGCAGGTCGGTCTTCTCCCGCTTAGCCTTCTGGATCTGGTCCCAGATCATCGTAGAGTGCTCTACGCACCCTGGGAAACCTGGAACGCCTGCTTTCTAGCAGCTGGTGTCAATGTAGCCATTCTCTAGCAGGTAGGTGGTCATCCTCTTGGCCAGCACTGAGAAGAAGATTTTGCCTTCCACGTTCAGCAGGGCGATG
Source organism: Polypterus senegalus (assembly GCF_016835505.1). Taxonomy (NCBI): domain Eukaryota; kingdom Metazoa; phylum Chordata; class Cladistia; order Polypteriformes; family Polypteridae; genus Polypterus; species Polypterus senegalus. The sequence continues at coordinate 156,009,947 of NC_053164.1, read as the reverse complement.
TTTCTGAATTGGCCGATGTCCTTAGAATTTGCTTCCTTTGGGATGAAGACCGCTACGGCCCTTTGCCACTCTGATGGAATGAGCTGCTTTTTCCAGACAGTTCTCATTAGATACCATAGCAGCTCCAGTACCTTGGGACAGTTCTTATACAGCTTATAGGGGACTCCGTTGGGGCCTGGTGCTGATGAGGACCTTGCCTTCTTCACGGCTTGCCTGACTTCGCTAAGCTTGGGGGGCATGATGTTGAACTCAGCCGTTGGTGGCGCAGGCCGGGGCACGTACCCTGGTGTTCCTAGTGAGATATTTCTTAACCGGTCACTGCACTGCCTTTTGACGTGCTGTTCCATTTGTTCCCTGGTTATTTCGAGCTTCCTGGACTTGTTTCCCTCTAGCAATTGCCTAGCGTGTCTGAAGGGGTCCTTGAAGAAGCTGGCTCGCTCTTTCTGCTTTCGCTTGCTCCGCTTGCGGATGCGTTCCGCTCTGCGGAGACTGGCAAGCCTTCGCCTCACCTCCTCCCACAGGACTTTCAGAACTTTCAGACCTTCTTTCTAGCAAATAATATAGAGCTTTACATTTAGGTACATTTATTTAATTGAAAAGAATAACAGTAAGCATATGGGATGACACACATAACTAGTATTTTGGGGATAAGGGACACTTACTATAGGTCAGAACATCCATAACTTTTAGAATAGGATAAAACAGTTTAGGCTAGCATGTTGATGGTGATACAGGTCAAATGATTAACATCATGGCTTGTTGAGTATATATGTTATAGAAATCAGTGAAATGAAGTAATAATTCGGCCCATAGGAGATGGAGTGTCTTATACATACAGTGGTGAATGTGTGGTCTGTGAATTAAAAAGCCCAGATGAAGTCTGATCATCTCTGAAGATTTGAAATCCGTAATAAGAAGCTTGGGTATAACCCTTGAAATTGAAATTGAAATGAATGTGACCTCAAAAATGACCCAGTGATTTGCATTTTGGAAGGTAGTGCTGACGTCTTCCGAAGGGAGGATTGACACCTACTGTCCACAAAATGGCTGCATTAATGTGATAAAGGTGGCTCAAGATTGAGACCACAGCTGGATGTATATTTGGGCAATTTTATGAATTAGTGTGTTAAGATGTGAGCATGGTGAGGTGTGTAAGGACTTTATCTCTGATTATCATTGTGCACAGCGGTGGCAACCTAAAACTGAGAACTTTTCAGTTATTTAAGATAAATATTTATGCCATCTGTATCACCACCAACAATATTATTTATAGGTCTTATTGTAGATGAACACAAAGAACTAGGTACATTAAATAGTTATTCTACCACATTTAAGAATTGGGACATACATTATGTGTTTAGTGTAAATCCATCTTAGAAAGGAAAGGTAAAACCAATATAATTAGTATTAGCTTTATTTGAACCTGGGAATTATGGGGGTTCATGTTAGTGAAGCAGAAATTACTCTCTTAATGGTATTGTTATATATTTGAATGGTATTTTGCTGCTTATTACCAGTTTCCTAATTAGTTATTACTAGAGTTGCTGTCAAACAGGTGTGCATCCATTTTCTTGAACCATGGACATCTCCAGTTACAGATTTTTATTCTTTTCTTGATGACAATGTGGATAATGAAATACCGAACCAGAAGAAACTCCTTGGGTGAAGTGCTAGTAACCGCTCCCCAGGGAGAGGACCCTCTACGGTGCACAAAGTACCTGGGTTGAAGAAAAAGTTTAATTTCACTGGAAATATATTTCTCCAAGTGAAGAAAAAAGCACTTATTATGGACAATTGTTTTATTACTATTATTATTATTTTCTGCTTTATAATAACACTATTTGGTGACTTCCATGGATTATATGATATTCCTATGATGTTTAAATTTATCTGCACCTGTGATTGATTATGCATATTTTTGACTGTTAGGGTAGGGCCAGGAAGTCTTTTACTCCTGTTTGTTGATTGATTGGGGAGATGTTTGGCTCCTGTGCCACCAGAGGAGGGGCATGGGTGTTGAAGATTGAGAAGAACTGTGAAAGGTCCGTATTGGGCTCCGAAGAAGAATTGAATCAACATCCTCTATCTTTCTTTTGGAATCAGGTTAGATGTTGAGGTTTGATTAAACCTCAAAAGGGAGGAATGTAGAAGGAAAATTTTTTATTAGCATAAGAGAATAGCAAATTAACATATAGACCCATAAAAAGTCATTAAAAGCTTCTAAAACATTAGATTAAGCATAAATTAGAATATTAAAGTAAATATAATAGGTCTAGCAAATAGTTAACTAAAAAAATCAGTTATATTGCATTATTTTTAGGCTTACATTAAAATTTCCAAAGTAAGAAAAGAACAGCTAATTGATACACCGAGACCAGTTTTTGGACAGGATAAGAGTTTGAGAACACCTGTGATTCAAGGCTAGGAAGATGGCTCTGTAAGCAGCTGGGCTGATGAATCAGCAGAAAGGCAACAAAAGGCTTTTGCTATAAGCAGGGTCACGCTGACCTAATGCATGAAGAGAAAATCTTAGTAAATTCAGGCATTAGCAAAAATATTATAAGAATATATTAGCAATTAACTTTAGTGTAGAAATTAAGACAAATCAAGCATGCCAAGCAATGATCAAATGAAAGCATATAACTTCAGGTCACTATTGTAAAAAGTTTTGAAGCCTTGACCAGTTAGAGAAAATGGAAACAGCATAGAAAAATAACACATTCCATAAGGGGGCCAGTGATAGGAAAAGTAAGGAAATAATAAGGGTTCCCATGGAAACTCAAGGCCCGGCCAGACAGGAGTAAAAGGGAGTCAGAGGAGGTGGGCAAACAAGCTCATTAGAGCAGGTCAGAAAAGATAGGAAATTACATAGAAAAGCCCAAAAATAGTGAAGAGGAAGCCTTCCACCCAGTCTTAGACCAATCAAAATAAGCCAAACAGAAACCAAGAGGAATAATGGACAGTAAAGCCAGGTGCAGAATGAGCTAATGGAATGAGGTAAAAATGAAAAGAAATTGTTATAAAAACTTCAATTGCTGTAATGATCGTCGCTCAATCTCATTCGGCCGAATTAGGTTGAGTCCGTGTGGTTGATTTATTGCAATAAAGCCTTAAAACTCTGTCTGTCTATCTCAAGTCCTAATAGCCTTTATTTTTAGGTAAAAAGCCTTCTGATGATGAATTTTTCACCATGACAGGTGCTACCTGACTTGCAATTATGCTTCCAGATTTCAAGTATACAGTGTTTATTCAGAGAGTATAGAAGTTCTTTAAAGCAGCTTGTCTGACAGTCCAAGGTTGTTGCTGCTGCCATACCATCGTTGAACCCGTAACTGCTGATAGTTATAACTGAAGATGGGCCACAGTCTAGAGTGTGGTGAAAAGTGCTTCTGTGTTTTTATTTTAAACAAAACTTAAACAAAGTGCAAATAGTGCACTGGTCCAATTAATAAATAATTATTGATAAAACCAAGTGCTCTTCAGTGAGTTAAAATGCAGTACAGTAAATAATCCAATAATTAAAAAACAGAATAAAACCATGAAGTCATCAGGTTCTCTCTCTCTCTCTCTCTCTCTCTCTCTCTCTCTCTCTCTCTCTCTCTCTTTCTTTCTCCAAAGCCCAGTGAGTCTGTTCTAGCTCTAATAGATAAATATCTCTATGACATACCAGTGTAATTCTTCTTACCTGTTTACTAAAATTAAATTTGAAAAGATAGTCTGAGTCAGCACAGGGAATGGAACCTTTTAACTGATTTTTCAGATTATAAATGCAAGTCGGCTAATGATAGAATACATTCTTTTTCTATCTGTAAAAAGTATCACCTAACTCGACACACTAGCGCATGTTGCATCCATCTAAATTGTATCCAGGTCAAGATCCAAACTATGAGTGATTTCGTCAAGCATTTAATTCACTTAATCAACTATATTTTTTTATTTCTCCTACTAAAACTTTGTTAGAATAAAATGCTTTGTAATTTATCAGACAGGATAAGGTATATGGGATCACCTTAATTCTTAATTGACTTACATTACTGACTGGGGCATAACTGCTTAATGGACAATATATTTAATAACTTGCTGTACATTTCTAGCACGTCATCTTATTATATGAAGCTGGAAAAATCCTAACCCACTTAACATATCACAATGGGAAAAAGATGTCTTGTTTCAATTAGAAAAATTAAAAAGCATTCATTTCAAACATGTTTCAGGTTCTGGCAGGCATTCAATAATGTTGTTTTTAAAAAATTGAGCATACTGAACTACTGCTAACTGTTTAGACAATTCAGCTGGATTGGAGGGACACCCAATCTATTTTGAATTAGACAAAATATTGCTTAACTTACTGACATGTAATTCACTCATAGTAATCAGGTCAGGTCAGGTTGGGGTGCATGCACTGGTACAGCATGTTGCTGCGCCCACCATATGATGAAACAGTGTGGGATCCCAGTTGTCACCTCCACAGGGCAGACAGGCAGTCCAGTCCCACTCTACAGAAATAACCATCTATCTGCCACAGGAAGGTGTTTGACCTGGTCCATCTGCTCAGGACCTCAACAATGAGGATCCTGAGAGCTGGATCACCCTTGGGGAGTCATGCCATATGGATTCAGGACTCCCTGAGCAACCGCTCATTCGACACAAAGTCAAACCAGCGGTAAGCAAGGATTCTCCAAAGAGACACACTACTGAAGGAGTCTAGTCTTCGTCTCTGGTCACTGGATAGCATCTATGCCTCGCAACCATAAAGCAAAACAGGAAGCACCAGGACTCTAAAGACTTGGACCTTTGTCCTTTTGCAAAGATACTGGGAGTGCCACACACCCCTTTCCAGCGACCTTATGACCCAATTCAATTACTGACTTCTTGGGAAGACTCATCAGAGACATGAACATTGCTGCCAAGGTAAGTAAACCACTTGACATGGTCAACACTCTCTACATGACTGTGCCCAAGAGGTCATTAAAGGCCCGGATCTTGGTTTTTATTAAAGACAATCGTAAACCCAGACACTCAGACTTTTCACTCAGTCTGTCGAGAGTAATGTCTCTCATAGTAATGCAATCTTAAAATAATAAAATATAATTGAATAAAATATCAGTTCAGTTTATTCTTAAATGCTGTAGTGCACTTACATTTACATGTTGATCACTTTGCACTATTTGTAAAAAACACTTATAGCATAAAAACAATAGGCCAGACTCAAACAGTACCATACAATATACGAGTATATGTGGAAATAACAACATTTTTTATACAGGACTTTTTCCTACAAAAAGCATAGCTCAAAGTTCTTTACAACATGAAAAACAAAAGAATTACAATGACAAAGAAAATAGATAAATACAATAATTTATATAAAAATGGAAGAATCCCTAACAGAATTTAGCATAATATACATCAGTATTTATTCTATGCAGTTTTAAGTTTCTAATAGTTCTAATGGTAAGAGACAGAGTCTGATGGCTAGGTAGAAGAACAAAATGAAATTTCTAGCTGACAAGATGCTGCAGAAAATAAACTTGCAGGGCCAAAAGGCACCACTGGACACTTACAAAACATAATTATGATAAAGTAATTCATTACTGTTATGATGCACTATCCTAGAAGATTTCATGCATCAGGTCCAACAGTAGTTGGAGCATCCACATTCCGTGAGTTAGTATAATTTCTCCTGACTACACGATTGTATTTTTCTGGTCTTTTTCAAATTTACCTGAGGTTTTGAAGCATGTTGATTTTTACTGGAATATTAGTTTTTGATTTAAAATATCATTTGAAGTAGTTGAATTATTTTTTGCAGTATCAAATCCAGTTTGTTTTGTTCATGATCACCACTATTTTGTCTACAATAGTGCAGCCAGATTTCTCTGCTTTTGAATTTGGCTTTGATCTGTGACTACATGTCTTCTTTCAGTCCATCTCTTAAATAATTCTGTTAATTTCATCCTGGCAGAACACAGCATACTTTGATCAGGAGGCAGCAGGATGCTACCAACAGAAAACCAGTATATATGATATGTGCAAACCTTTTAACTATATGATACTGCACTACCAATCATAACTGTCACAGAAAAGGAGTTATGAAAGGCAAAGTTAAGGAAGTAAAGCAGATTTTTAGTGCATAAGAGGAAAAGGCAGCCCCACCAGTCCTGTTATTCTTTACTCCCAGCATGGTAAGTAAACTGGTGTTTGAGATTAGGAATGTAAGATTACAGACACTCCACAATATAAGAATGCACCTGCTTGTTCAAGGCTCTTGGTGTTGCAAATTAAAAAACATAGTGTTAGATTTGTAAAGCCTGACAATTAAATTTAGTTCTAAGACCCTCATTTTTTTATTACTGACAATAACTACAATTTCCATTTCCATTGTTCTTTATTGAGTTTAATTAATACTCATCCATTCTGTAAAGTTAGTAAGACACTGGTTAAGAGGGCTAAGAGCTCCAGGGTCATCTAGTGTTAGTTTTATGATTTCTCCAATGCCTTTGGTATCTTCCAGGTATCCCTGTCAAAGGTTAGAATCAGAAATATACAGATGGATTAGCCTTTGGTGACGTTGATAATGGAATGTCTGTTCAGTTTGTGAGGGTCAAGGACTGTGATTCTGATGTGGACTGGAGCTCCACAGGGAACAGTGCTGTCTCATTTTCTCTTCACTCTGTACACCTCAGACTAAAAATATAACACTAGTCACTGAATAGGGTGTATTAATACGGGGTTGAGAAAGAGTATAGGAGTCAAGTGGGGAACTTTGTTTATTGGTGCAAAGAGAATTTTCTTCAACATAATATCTGCAAAACCATGGAACTGGTAATTGACTTTCACCACCTCTGCACCCAGTCACTTACAGTGTTTATGGAGTGGATGTGGAGATAGTACATTGGTCTAAGTACTTGGAAGTCTACTTCAATGACAGGTTAGACTGGTCTTGTAATACTGAGGAACTATATAAAAAAATAGCAGAGCAAACTCTTCTTTCTTGGGAGACTGCGTTCCTTTTATGTGGGAGTGATATCCTTCACATATTCTATTGCTCTGTGATGGCCAGTGAAATTTTCCATGCCGTGGAGTGCTGGGCTGGTGACATCACTTCAAGAGAGGCCCACCAAGTCAACAAGTTAATTAAAAAGGCAGACTCAATTATAGCATGCACTCTGAACCCCCTGGAGATAGCAGCAAAAGACAGAATGAAGACAAAACTGAGGGTCATTATGCTGCACATCCTCTCTCTGAGGTACTGTTAATAAGTGCTTTCATTGTGTATGCAAGGACACCAGTGGAAATTTAAGGAAAGTACATTTGCAGCTAAAGTCGCAAAACACTTCTTTATGCAAAGAATTGTGGAAATCTGGAACAAACTAATGAGTTATTTTTGTCAAATTTCTTACATTCTATTTCCTTATACATATAACGTCGAGCTGTGACAGCTCTGTTATCTTTAGCCAAGTTAGAAGTTTTTTTTCTTGTTGTAATTCATGAGTATGAATGAGTTGTTGTTTTTTGCATGTTACAGTATTTCTTGAGCTTTGTAAAAAGCAAAATTTCCTCTTAGGGGCAAATAAAATTCTGTCTATTTATGTACAGACAAGTAAAGTTGTGTGTCTTCTGCATATAGGAAGTAGTTCAACTTGTGCTTTGAATTAATCTGGCAATATGGAAGGATGTAGACAGAGAATAATGGTGGGCCCAGAGTTGATCCCTGTGGCACACTGTAGACAGACTCATGAATCTCTAATATACAGTCATTACATCTTCTGAAAAATGTTCTCCCAGTTCTATGAGATTAAATCCAGTTTAAAGCACTACTAGAAAGATCCACTTATTGACTAATGTAATTAATTAGAATACATAGTAATATATATAAAGAGACTTTATTTAATAAATCAGTCTTTAATATGCTTACATGCAAATAATGCTATGAAACTGTATGATTATGTTAAAATAAAACCAATTTCCAATATTTACAGTCATGGCCAAAATTATCAGCACCCCTGGAATTTCCCAGAAAATGCACCATTTCTCCCAGAAAATTGTTGCAATTACAAATGTTTTGGTATACACGTGTTTATTTCCTTTATTTGCATTGGAACAACACAAAAAAAAACAGAGAAAAAAAGCCAAATCTGATATCATTTCACACAAAACTCAAAAACTGGGCTGCACAAAATTATTGGCACCCTCAACTTAATATTAGGTTGCATGCCCTTTGGAAAAATTAACTGAAATCAAGTGCTTCCTATAACCATCAACAAGCTTGTTACACCTCTCAATTAGAATTTCTGACCACTCTTCTGCTCAAGGTCTCTCAGATTTGAAGAGTGCCTTCTCCCAACAGCAATTTTGAGATCTCTCCATAAGTGTTCAATCGGATTTAGATCCGGACTCATTGCTGGCCACTTCAGAACTCTCCAGCACTTTGTCTTCAACCATTTCTGGGTGATTTTAAAGCTATGTTTGGGGTCATTATCCTGCTGGAACACCCATGACCTCTGACGCAGACCCAGCTTTCTGACACTGGGCCCTACATTGCGCCCCAATATCTTTTGGTAGTCTTCAGATTTCATGATGCCTTGCACACAGTCAAGGCATCCAGTGCCAGAGGCAGCAAAACATCCCCAAAACATCTTAGAACCTCCACCACTTTGACTGTAGATACTGTGTTCTTTTTTTCATAGTCCTCATTCTGTTTTCTGTAAACAGTAGAATACCATACCATATTTATTTGTTGAGCGCTTAAAAACACAGCATTACAACTGACCAAAGCGCCTGTACAGTTACAACAAGCAGGACTAAAAGCAAAATATTAAAAATAAACATTAAGAGAGAATTAAAACAGAGATACTAAAAACAGGTCAAGGGACCAAATAAAATAGAAAATAGCAAAAGGCAAGTGGAAAATGAAACAGGTTAAGAATTAAAAGCCAATGTGAAGAAGTGCGTTTTTAGGCGAGATTTGAATGTGGCGACTGAAGCGGCTTGCCTAACCACTAAGGGCAGGGAGTTCCAGAGCCTGGGTGCACAGACGGAGAAAGCCCTTTCACCACGAGCTTTAAAACGTGCCTTGGGAACGGTTAGGAGCAGCTGATCTGTGGATCTAAGAACACGAAGAGGATTGTGACAATGGAGCAAGACACTCAAATAGGCGGGGGCTAGACCGTTTAATGCCTTATAGGTTAGGAGGAGAATCTTAAAATCGATTCTGAATCTAACCGGCAGCCAGTGTAGGGTTTTCAAAATTGGTGAAATATGTTGGATTCTGCTACTTCCAGTTAGAAGCCTTGCAGCCGCATTTTGAGCCAGTTGGAGTCTAGAAAGCGTGGCTTTACTGATACCAAAAAGGCAGGAATTAGAGTAGTCAAGCCGGGACGTAATGAATGCATGAATTACTGATTCCAGGAGGTGGTTGGACAGAATAGGCTTGAGTCTGGCGATTCGGCTTAGATGGAAAAAGCAGGATTTTACTGTGCTGTTGACTTGAGCATCCATTTTCAGGAACGTATCCATTTTGATTCCAAGATTGGAGACAGACGAAGTTACTGGAATGGGAAGAGAAACGAGGCCAAGGGGTGGAGCCTGTTTGCAGTCGGGACTAAAAACAATGACCTCGGTTTTTGAATCATTCAGGTGAAGGAAGTTTACAGCCAGCCAGTCCTTAATGTCAGATAGGCAGTCGAGGAGAGGTTTGGTGGAGTCAGTTGGCTTGAGGGAGAAATAAATTTGGCAGTCGTCAGCATAGAGTTGATATGAAATTGCATGCTTTCTAAAAATTGCACCTAAAGGCAGGATTTAGATTGAAAAAAGTAGTGGCCCTAAAATGGAACCCTGGGGAACCCCACATGGGAATGGGACTGATTCAGATGAAAAATCGTCTAGCATGACTCTGAGAGTCCTGTTGCAGAAATATGACCTGAACCAGTCGAGGGCTAAGCCAGATACACCAGCCCAGGATTCGAGTCGGGAGATCATGATGTCGTGGTCGATTATGTCGAAAGCAGCAGATAAGATACCAAAAACCTCTACCTTGGTCTCATCTGTCCACAAGACGTTCGCCCAGAAGGATTTTGGCCTCATCAAGTACATTTTGGCAAACTCCACTCTGGCTTTTTCATGTTTCTGTATCAGCAGTGGGGTCCTCCTGGCTCTCCTACCGTAGCGTTTCATTTCATTCAGATGTCAACAGATAGTTTAAGCTGATACTGTTGCACCCTAAGTCTGCAGAACAGCTTGAATATGTTTTGAAGTTGATTGGGGCTGTTTATCCACCATTCAGACTATCCTTTGTTGCAGTCTTTTATCAATTTTTCTCTTCCGTCCACGTCCAGGGAGATTAGCTACAGTGCCATGTGTTGTGAACTTCTTGATTATATTGCGCACAGTGGACAAAGAAACATGAAGATCAGTGGAGATGGACATGGAGCCTTGAGATTGTTAATATTTTTCCACAATTTTTGTTCTCAAGTCCTCAGACAATCCTCTACTTTTCTTTCTGTTCTCCATGCTTAGTGTGGCACACTCAGACACACAACAGAAAGGTTGAGTCAACTTTTCTCCATTTTAACTGGTTTCAGGTGTGATTGCTATATTGCCAGCACCTGTTTCTTGCCACAGGCGAGTTCAAACGAGCATCATATGCTTGAAATAAAACGATTTACCCACAATTTTGAAAAGGTGCCAATAATTTTGTCCGGCCCATTTTTGGAGTTTTGTGTGAAATGATGTCAGATTTGTTTTTTTTCTCTGTTTTTTTGTGTTGTTCCAATGCACATAAAGGAAATAAACATGTGTATACCAAAACATCTGTAATTGCAACAATTTTCTTGGAGAAATGGTGCATTTTCTGGGAAAATTCTAAGGGTGCCGATAATTTTGGCCATGACTGTAAAAGTAAAAAAACTAAAGATGAAATGTGTTGATGGCTAGCCGGTCCATCCTGGCCATATCTGGCATTCAGAAAATGCACCACGGCACAGTGAAAATGGCTGTAAAAGCAACTGTGATAGAAGAACATCAAATAAAGAAAGAGACTGAGAAATATTTAGTAACTCCTGAGACTGAGGGGTCAAAGATCATTCTTTCAAAAATACCAATAAGGAACAGTTCAATGTCCTCTCCCTCCCTAAAGAGAAGTAGCTTTGGGATTTCTATCCACCTTGTCAAATCTGCAACTTTGCTTATTGTTGGGGGTCAACACCTTCTGTGGTATTTGGACTCTGACTTACTGATGTGGAGTGCTGTACTTCTGGACCCTCTGTAAGCCTTTACTAACACCCTTGACATATCTCAGACTGCTGTAGCAAAAACTAGTGCTACAAAGACTTCCATCTCTGCTCCTGCTGTTTCTCTAAGTGCTCGTGGACACACAGAAGCTGTTGGAACACCTTTTTCATTGCTCTTACTCCATTTGATGCTTCTTCCAATACCCCTGGGGAGGATGGTCCTCTTTCTCAGACATAAGTGGATGTGTTGTTGTGAGCTTTTCGATGCAATGTTTACACTCTCACTGGTCTACAAGGTACCTACCTATGCCACAAAAAATGTCCCAAGTCAACTGTGGAACAGACAGCTTGCAGGAAGCATAGAGGAACAAAAGTAAAGCGCAAGGAACAGTGGTGGCAGATGATGTTAAATGTGATTTTATTCAACAAGTTAGTTCTTAATAAATGAATATGTACAATGAAAAAATTATTCTATTCAAAAATAAAGTCCAAGTGTAATGAATACACACAAGTGGGTAACACAAAACCAGCAATGCACAGAAAAGTAACCTACACTGTGTTACACTCAATTAAAGAAACAAAAAAAACATTTCCCAATTGACCAAGAATTTACCCAGCGACCCTCTGGGGTAAAGGTTCAGCCCCCCATCAAAAAGGAAAAAATAAACAGGTTAACATCGGCCCACCAACCATTTAATAAAGCTCCTATTCAATATAATCAGGTGCCTAACCTGGCTTATCGGAGCACTCTTACACCTCCTACTTTATAGCTAAACCTGAGCCACCACACTGGTTTTTCCAGTAGCTAACCATGCTCCAACGAAGTGCTCTTCCATAGTTGATCACCCTCAAATAAAGCTTACCAGGTTTACATGAAGGCTTTACTCTTCACCCCCCTGCCTATCACTGCACAATACTCAGAGTCAACCACCACAGCATGAATACTGACCACACAGTATAAACTTCGCTTTCTTCACAAATAGAGCTCTGCGTCCTTAACTTAAAAAACAGAACGTATACATTAATTAACTAAATCAACTGTGCTAAGCAATCATTAAATCAAAATCAAAAATAAAATGTGACATCCTCAAACTATTTTTCACCACCTGCCAACCCAGATGAGTCCATCCAACCATCCAGCCCACAGACGCCTGGCCAGGGTGCCCTCTTTAAAGTTGGATACTCCGCCTTACATGTGCATGAAAAGCTATGCAGACTGTAAATGGCTGGGACATCCACAGAATCTCAATACGTAAGCACTCATCAGTTTCACATTCTCAGCATTGTACATTAAATCCTACTATTAAAATGGACAACATCATTGTTAATCACAGGGGAACTTGTGGGCACAGCGGCAAGGGCTGCCTTCTGTCTCTTTAAACCAAAGCTGCCTGTAAGGCACTGTGAGGCCGTTGCTGTCGAAGTCTTCTCACCTCATATCCCCAAGGTTTCCTCCTTTTCTAGAAGCATACAGACTCTTTACTGGCATGTGTACAGAGTACAGTAAAATTTTCTTAATTACATGCACTGATCAGAGTTCTTCAGTTGTGCAGGACACATGATGAGAAAACTGTCTGCTGCATTATCACTGATCCATATTTAATTGGTATGTAATTTACATTACTGAAAACCTTTATAGTGCAGCAGCACAAAAGCAATTAATATGAGCAGCATTTAGTAAATTTGTGGTGGGCTGGCGCCCAGCCCAGGGTTTGTTTCCTGCCTTGCGCCCTGTGTTGGCTAGGATTGGCTCCGGCAGACCCCCGTGACCCTGCAGTTAGGATATAGCGAGTTGGATTGATGGATGGATTTAGTAAATTGAAGTAGTTATGGACTCGTCAAACAAAAAACATAAATAAAATTTTGTTGTAAAACTGTGCATTATTACATAATTTTAATGAAAGTATCATCTGATTATTTATACAGTATGTTATTCTATGAGTCTCCAAAATTAGGAAATACAAGAACACTTTGTAAGGTGAACACAATCCTATACATTTACATTTAATTGCATAGAAAAATCTTTTATGCAAAGTGACTTACAAAGGAGGTCAGCATAATCAAGTAAACATTCTGGAATTGTCTGTTTGTAAGCATGTTTTTGCAGAACAAGGCTACAAAATTGATCATTACATGTCAAATGCTCAGAGCAAAAGGCAAGGAAATTACAATGCATAGTTTACAAAATTTAATAGCTAATATCAGGTAGAAAGTGAAAAAATGCTTCTTAAACACACTGAGTAAGGTAACAGTTTAAATGGAGGTTTGTAGCACTTTCTATATCTAGGAGATACACATGAAGAGTCTGGATTGTGATTTGGTGTTACACAGAGGTGGTATCAGCAGACCTGAGTAGATAAGAAGAAGACTTCATAAGAGTCTCAATATATATATATTGTCACGCATGCGCGAGTAGGAGGCCGCGGATGGATCTTATTAAAACACATCAAAAGATGTTCGCTGGCGGGGAATGGCGGGGTACTAACCTTTCTCCTTTGTTTTCCAGAAGTAAAGACGCTCCGCCATAAGGCACTGTACCGCAGTACGTCCACTTCCGCCCTTCCTCCGCCATCTTCCCTGACGTCAGCAGTCCCGTCATCCATCACGCCTCCTTCCCAGCATTCCTCCACTTCCGGCTCCTCCCATATAAAATGGCCGCCGACGCCTAGTATGGCGTCGTGCAGATGAATGTTTTTGTTCTATCTGTTTGACCCGTTTTTTTTGATCTGTGGATTGTAGACAATATACGGGGCCCGGAAAACCCCAAACCTTTTTACTGTTTGGCTCTGAATCTTTTACATTGGCGTAGTCGGCAGGATACTTGTCCGAAGAAAAATGAAAGAAGGAGAGGTCCTGAACACTGTACTCCAGGGGATGAGTGCCCAGATCGTCGCCCTACAACAGGCCCAGGCGGCTACCAACAGAGAGCTGGAGCAAACGAAAGCCCAGTTGGCCGAGGCCCGGAGAATAAGACCTGATCCGCCTCGTCCAACGGCCCAGTCTCTGGTGCCTATGACCGAGGCCGACGATGTGGAGTCATACCTCGGCATCTTTGAACGGACGGCCACCCGGAACAAGTGGCAGCGATCCGAGTGGGCGTCCATTCTTGCGCCCTACCTGAAGGGACCCGCGCAGCACACTTATTACGACCTCTCCGAGGAGGAAGCCGCGCAGTATGACCTCCTAAAACAGGAGATCCTGGCACGATACGGCATAAAGCCGGGCCAGCAGGCGGCAGAATGGAGAACCTGGCAATTTGACCCAGAAAAGCTGGCCCGAGCGCAGGCCTTCGATTTTTAGGGAAAGAAGGGGCGGTGGCTACGGCCCGAGGGTCCCCAAGTCAGGAAGGCCGTAGAGAAAGTGGCCTGTGAGGGCCTGGTTAACGCCCTACCTAGCACCCTCGCACAGCAGGTCCAGCGACACCCATATAAGGACATGTCAGGACTCCTGGAGGTCCTGGAGCGTCAGCTCGCGGCCTACCAAACCGGGGGGTACGAAAGGCAAGCACGTGGGAACCGACAGGGACGGGTGGCCCACCCCGAGCCCTCTCGACGCGCTGCGGAAGCGCCATTGAAACCGAAAGAGAAACCGGCCTCTCTGCGCTGTTACAAGTGCAGACACCTACTGCCGACCTGTCCCCTCAACACGACAATGGAGCCGATGGACTGCACCTGGGCCTTCAAGGATAGGTATTGTACTCCGTCACACCCGCTGGCAACTCCAAACAAGGGAGTGGTGTTGTTGAATGGACACTCGGTGGTGGCTTTGTTTGACTCCGGCAGCAACATCACCATTGTTGCTCGCTGTTATTTATTACCGCGACAGTGGCTCAAACAGCATTTACGTGTCACGTGTGCATGGAGAGACCAAGTCTTAGGGTTTCCAGGTTGATGGTCGCGGTGTTGCCCGAACCCCCCTATCCGGTAATTTTCCGCCGGGGAAGGAACAAGCCAGGGAACACTCCCGCACAACCTCTCACAAGACCCACTGAGCAATTTGGATCATCAATTTCGGTCCACGCCTGCCTCATTTAAGAGGGAGCGGTGGAATGACGATTCCCTGCGGTTTGCCCGGAATGCGGTTGTTCTGCCAGGCAGCTCACAAGCTGACGGTTCCATGCCATGCGAGCCCTTATTTGTACTAGAAAACGATCTGTTGTATCGGGTAGCAACACACGAGGGTGAGGTGCGGAAGTTGTTCCTAGTCCCGCATACCTTCCGGCAGAAGGTGTGTGAACTGGCTCACGCTCACCTCTTAGGCGCCCACTTTGGGGCTGAAAAGACACTGGAAAGAGTCAAACTCCGCTTTTACTGGCCTGGGATCAACAAGGAGGTCCGGCGTTTCTGTCAGTCCTGCCTGGAGTGTCAGACTCGCCAGATTCCTAGGAGGGACCGCGCTCCTCTCGTCCCCATTCCTTTAATAGACATTCCGTTTAACAGAATAGGGGTCGATTTAGTAGGACCCCTCAAACCCTCCACCCGTGGCTACAAATACATATTGGTCATGGTTGATTATGCAACCCGATACCCAGAGGCGGTTCCCCTGCGCTCCGCTAATACGAAAAATATCGCACGGGAATTAGTCAACTTATTTTCAAGAGTGGGTATTCCCAAAGAAGTCCTCACGGACCAGGGTACTCCCTTCACCTCGGATACGTTCAGGGAGGTTGCCAAATTACTCAGAATAAAGCACCTAAAGACGTCTGTCTACCAACCCCAAACAGACGGGTTGGTAGAACGATTTAACCAGACGCTGAAACAGATGCTTCACAAGGTAGTCAGCGCCGATGTCAGGAATTGGGACCAACTCCTACCGCTAGTGCTTTTTGCCTACCGGGAGGTACCCCAGGCCTCTACGGGCTTCTCCCCTTTGAGTTATTGTATGGACGACAACCCCGGGGACTTTTAGACATACTAAAAGAGGGCTGGGAGGATGAGACCCTTCCCTCCTCCAATATATTGGAGTATGTCGCACAACTACGCGACAGGCTCGCTAAAATCAGGCCTATCCTAAAAGACCACATGACTCGTGCGCAGGCAGCACAGGCCCGGTGTTACAACCGCAACTCCGTCTTCCGAGAGTTCCTCCCGGGGGATCGAGTGATGGTGCTCGTTCCCACCTCCCACTCTAAGCTGCTAGCTCATTGGCAGGGGCCATACCAGGTTAAAGAAAGAAAGGGGATCATCGACTATTTGGTTCTCCAGCCTAATCGTCGACCGAGTGAGAGAATCTACCACGTCAACTTGTTAAAACCATGGAAGGACAGGGAAGAGGTCCCCGACACCCAAAGGTCCCTCTCCCTATTCGCTGGCGCGTCTGCCCTTAACCTCGGGGACGAGCTGACACCCTTATAACGGCGTGAGATAGCCCAGGTCATCCACGCCAACCCTGAAGTGGTGAGCGAGTCACCTGGTCGGACCACCCTGATTGCGCATGATATAGTCACAGACCCCGGAGTGATCGTTCAGGAGAGGCCCTATAGACTCCCGGAGGCAAAACGCGCTGAAGTGGAACTGGAGGTGCAACGCATGTTGGATATGGACATCATTGAGGAAAGTCATAGCCCCTGGTCTAGTCCAATCGTCCTCATTTCCAAGCCAGACGGCTCCTGGAGGTTTTGCAATGACTTTAGACGTCTAAACCAGGTCTCCAAGTTTGATACCTACCCGATGCCCCGCATTGACAACCTACTCGAGCGGCTGGGTGCGGCCCGATACTTGACTACCCTTGACATGACAAAAGGGTATTGGCAAATTCCTTTAACGGTATCCGCGAAAGAGAAAACGGCCTTTAGCACCCCTAGTGGACATTGGCAGTACAAGGTCCTCCCATTTGGGCTGCACGGGGCCCCAGCGACCTTTCAGAGTCTGGTGGATAGAGTGCTGAAGCCCCATATAGTGCCGCCTACCTGGATGACGTCGTCATCTATTCCGGCACCTGGGAGGAACATCTATTGCAGGTCTCAGCTGTCCTCGCGACACTGGCTAAAGCCGGCCTCCATATTAACCCCCGTAAGTGTTTCTTTGGCTTGAAGGAGGCCAAATATTTAGGCTACCTTGTGGGACGAGGACAGGTGAGACCCCAGTGTTCCAAAGTCAAAGACATCCTGGGATGGCCTCGTCCGAATACCAAGAGACAGGTGCAGGCTTTCCTGGGGTTGGCCGGGTACTACTGCCGGTTCGTACCCCGTTTCTCCGAGAGGGCAGCACCCTTGACTGACTTAACAAAGAAAGGCGCTCCCCTTCATGTGGTATGGAACGACAAGGCAGAAAACGCATTCAGTGACTTAAAAAAGGCCCTAACGTCGACACCTATATTAAGAACCCCTGATTTTGGCTTACCCTTTATTCTCCAGACCGATGCTTCGGACACAGGCCTGGGTGCCGTGTTGAGCCAAAGCATCGATGGTGTCGAACACCCCGTGATGTACCTGAGCCGGAAACTGCTGTACCGGGAGACTCGGTACGCGGTGGTGGAGAAGGAAGCCCTGGCCATTAAGTGGGACGTGACTTATCTCCGGTACTACCTGTTGGGTCGCGAGTTCACTCTAGTGACTGATCATGCTGCGCTGCAGTGGATGTCCCTTCATAAGGAGTCGAACCCGCGGGTCACCAGGTGGTTTCTGGACTTACAGCCCTATAAGTTCGCGGTCACTTATCGCCGCGGTGGCCTTCAGGCCAACGCCGATGCCCTCTCTCGTATTCATGACTTCTCGGTTAGGTCCGCCCGTCCTGACGGTCTCGGGCTAAGGGTGGGGTTGTGTCACGCATGCGCGAGTAGGAGGCCGTGGATGGATCTTAAAACACATCGAAAGACGTTCGCCGGCGGGGAGTGGCGGGGTACTAACCATTCTCCTTTGTTTTCCAGAACTAAAGACGGTCCGCCATAAGGCACTGTACCGCAGTATGCCCACTTCCGCCCTTCCTCCGCCATTTTCCTTGACGTCAGCAGTCCCGTCATCCCTCACGCCTCCTTCCCAGCATTCCTCCACTTCCGGTTTTGATCTGTGGATTGTAGACAAGTAGACAATATACGGGGCCCGGAAAACCCCAAACCTTTTTACTGTTTGGCTCTGAATCTTTTACAATATATATATATATATATATATATATATATATATATATATATATATATATATATATATATATATATATATATATATATATATATATATAGTGCATCCGGAAAGTATTCACAGCGCATCACTTTTAACACATTTTGTTATGTTACAGCCTTATTCCAAAATGGATTAAATTCATTTTTTTCCTCAGAATTCTACACACAACACCCCATAATGACAATGTGAAAAAAGTTTACTTGATGTTTTTGCAAATTTATTAAAAATAAAAAAAACTGAGAAATCCCATGTACATGTACATTCACAGCCTTTGCTCAATACTTTGTCGATGCACCTTTGGCAGCAATTCCAGCCTCAAATCTTTTTGAATATGATGCCACAAGCTTGGCACACCTATCCTTGGCCGGTTTGGCCCATTCCTCTTTGCAGCACCTCTCAAGCTCCATCAGGTTGGATAGGAAGCGTCGGTGCAGAGCCATTCTAAGATCTCTCCAGAGATGTTCAATCGGAGTCAAGTCTGAGCTCTGGCTGGGCCACTCAAGGACATTCACAGAGTTGTCCTGAAGCCACTCCTTTGATATCTTGGCTGTGTGCTTAGGGTCGTTGTCTTGCTGAAAGATGAACTGTCGCCCCAGTCTGAGGTCAAGAGCGCTCTGGAGCAGGTTTTCATCCAGGATGTCTCTGTACATTGCTGCAGTCATCTTTCCCTTTATCCTGACTAGTCTCCCAGTTCCTGCCGCTGAAAAACATCCCCACATGTGCCTTTTACTAAGGAGTGGCTTCCGTCTGGCCACTCTACCATACAGGCCTGATTGGTGGATTGCTGAAGAGATGGTTGTCCTTCTGGAAGGTTCTCCTCTCTCCACAGAGGACCTCTGGAGCTCTGACAGAGTGACCATCGGGTTCTTGGTCACCTCCCTGACTAAGGCCCTTCTTCCCGATCGCTCAGTTTAGAAGGCCGGCCAGCTCTAGGAAGAGTCCTGGTGGTTTCGAACTTCTTCCACTTACGGATGATGGAGGCCACTGTGCTCATTGAGACCTTCAAAGCAGCAGAAATTTTTCTGTAACCTTCCACAGATATGTGCCTCAAGACAATCCTATCTCGGAGGTCTACAGACAATTCCTTTGACTTCATGCTTGGTTTGTGCTCTGACATGAACTGTCAACTCTGGGACCTTCTATAGACAGGCGTGTGCCTTTCCAAATCATGTCCAGTCAACTGAATTTACCACAGGTGGACTCCAATGAAGCTGCAGAAACATCTCAAGGATGATCAGGGGAAACAGGATGCACCTGAGCTCAATTTGGAGCTTCATGGCAAAGGCTGTGAATACTTATGTATATGTCCTTTCTCAATTTTTTTATTTTTAATAAATTTGCAAAAACCTCAAGTAAACTTTTTTCACGTTGTCATTATGGGGTGTTGTGTGTAGAATTCTGAGGAAAAAAATGAATTTAATCCATTTTGGAATAAGGCTGTGACATAACAAAATGCGGAAAAAGTGATGCGCTTTGAATACTTTCCGGATGCACTGTATATATATATATATATATGTGCTGACTCACTGACTATTCTGTAGGCAAACATAAATGATTTGAATTTAATATGTGCTGCTTTGGGGAACCAATTTAGTAATCTGAAAAAAAGAGTGACATGTGCTTTCCTTAGCTGATTTAGCACCAGGTGTACGAATGCATTTTGAATCCTTCCAGCAGAGAGTAATAGCAGCTTAGATATGACAAGGCTAAAGCCTTGGCCATGAGTTGTGCTTCTTACCCTGTCAGGTATGGTCTGATTTTGCAGATTTTTGTATTGAGTTAATCTGTATGACTGAGAGACCATTGCAAAATTGCCAGTGCAGGACTTTTGCTCATTAATCACCAACCCACGGTTGTGTGCAGACTTGGTGGGTGTTAGTGATAATGAGCCCAACTAAGAGCTGGGGTGCTGAATGCATGAACGAGCTAGGATAACAAGAAGGTCTGTCTTTGCCAGGTTGAGATGGAAATGGCATTTCTTCATCCATATTTCATAATCAGTGAAACACGCAGAGATTCCAGCTGATACCATGTGGTCCACTGGAGGTAACAACAGGTACGGCTGCGTATAATCACCATAGCACTGATATGAGAAACCATGGGACTGGATGACAGGATCAAGTGAGGTGGTATATAGAAAGAAGAGGAGAGGACTCAGCACTGATGCTGCATACTTGACATCTCTCCTCGCCAGGGCACATTGTAAGATCTGCCCAAGAGGTAGGATTCAAACCACACAACGGCAGTCCCAGTGATGCCTAGGACAGAGAGGGTGGCAAGGAGGATCTAATTGTTGATTGTTTCGAAGGCAGAGGAGAGATCAAGAAGGATCAGAACAGATAACATGTTCATAGTTCTAGCTGGCTGTAATGTGTTGACAACAGTGAGTAAAGGTAGAATGGCTACTTGAAGCCTGACCAATTTGATTCAAACAGTCTTTTCTGTAGAAGGAAGGAAAGAAACTTGGTTAGAGACACCATATTCAAGTGTTTTGGATAGAAATGAGTGGAGAGAGACTGGTCTGTAATTCACTACTCACTTATAAATAAAAGGTTATAATTTTAGTGGTGCAAGAAATAAAGTTGTTCATATACATGTTACCTATTTGTTTGCAAAGCGTCCTCTAATAATAAAATAATGCCAAATGGCTTCCCAAGCTGTTACAGGCCCTTCATAATGTGGTGCCACAAACAGACACTTGTCTAGTTAGTGTCTAAAGCAACTCACAAAGTTTGTGTTCCATGTTCTGACAATGCTTTATTTATCAACCATTTTTTAAATAATCGATTACGCACCCTATAGCTAAAGTAATACTTTTGGCAACAGGTAAACAAGGAGGCTTTCAGTCACTTTACCTATGCCAAGAAGAATTAAGTCATCCAAAGGGAGATGGTGAGGGAGCAGCTTCTGCATGCACAGGTTAAGATGAAGGTGCTTCCCTCAACTTTGACAGTGGTACTGCCTGTGTCACTGCAGATGCTAGAAATTGTGATGGCTATTGTAAGAACTAAGAAAGCAAGAAACCTTGTTGGCAGTTGTTTGTGGAAAGTAAGGCTCCGTGTCAATTGGAGAGAGAAAAGCTACTAATGGCTTTTTATGAAGGAGGTAAGATTATATTTTTTTTTTATTTTGATATACTTTGTTAACCCCCAAGGGGAAACTGTCTTTTTGCATGACCTTGGCAGACACTTCAGCAGGTTAGGCACTGGATATGGTTCCTGAGTTATTCCATGCTATTAACTTCCTTAAAGGAAGTGGCTTGCTAGCCAGGACTCCAATTTTAAAATGAGGTATTGTGCTTTGGCATTGTATTTACATTAGAAGGGTGCTGTATTGTTTGTGTGATATTAAACAAGAACAAAAACTGGTCAATAGTATAAAAACTGGAATAAAGGAGTAGAGAAAAGTGTAGTCATAAAAGAAGCAAAAGTAAATATCACATTATGGGCTAAACCATAAACAAAAGGAAAATTGAAAAACAGCACTGAGAGAAAAACAAAGGTCCAAACAGATGATGATAAAACACAAAGCACATCTTAAACCAGAGGATATGGTTGCCAGGAGTAAATGCCAGGAATTTATTTAAATAATGTCACCAAATTAAAATGTAGTCATCTGGCAATAGCAAACAAGGCACATGTCACTGGGCGTGGTCACGGCATTGTATGCCATCTTTGGTGTGGACTGCACCACTTCAATTAGACACTGACATCAAGCCCATCCTCAGCAGCAAGAGGTCATTAAGCTGCCCCACCTACTCAGTGCCATGTAGCACAGTCCTCGTAACTCTTGAAAGAGCCTTACATGAGCAGGCTTTTTTCACTGCGGAGACGAAAGAGACTGGTGAGGGTGAATTTTGTTTTGTTTTTTTTCGTAACTCTGCCATTAGGATTGTTAGCAGTATTAAGTTGTGACACAATTTTCAAAAGCAACATCAGAGGGCAGATCTATAGAACAAGCCCTGCTTTCTTTCTCTGGAGGTTCTTTTTAGCTTTTTAAATGTTACTCATGGTGGGGGTGACAATTACTTGATTGTAGGAAGTATGCATGGTGTAAGAAAAAGAATTGACTGAATGATGTTAAACAATCATTTAATTAATCATCAGGGTTGCATTTGGCAATGACAGTAACCAATAAAATAAATTGAAAAAATTATTAAGACTTCCACTCAGGGACGTCAAATTAATGTAATGTTTGTGTGATGATTTTATCTTCTGCCCACCTTAGGATCTCTGTTACAAGTTGCAGTTAGGATATCAGAAATATAAAGAGATCTATAATTGAAAAAAGTCTATGTTAAACAATATTCACTTTCTCTGCTGTGATATGGATGCAATGATAGACTATTTTTGAATATACTGTATATCCCAAACACTCTTGCTGCAATAAAACAAACAATGCAGTTCATTCATATAGTAAGAATATAAGATGGATATACTTATAAGTAATATACTTATTACTTTTAAGTTATAGTGATACCAACACCATAATCCACAAAAAAGTCCCACTGCTCCGAAAAATAACTCCTTTCTTTGTCTAAGGTGATTCATAGTTAAGTTTGAGCGATCTTATTTGAGTGAGCAGTAAGAATCCTTTATAAAAATGGAAAGCCCCATCTGCTCCTGGATGTTCATGAAGTTTATCTAGATGACTTCATGTAATACCACTTGAGACGTCATTGGTTTGTTTGTCTTTGTTGAACCCACAAGGGTTGTTTGAATTAATAGACTATTTTTGGATGCTGGCCACAAAGACATCTGCCCTGTAACTGAACCTTTGGTTGTCTAACTTCTGACTAACTGAAATGTGGACCTTTTTGACTAGTGAGCCCAACTTGTGTTTACAATTCTGAATGATTTCTGAACAAGGTACATTGTTGTTGTTTTTTTGTGAAAGATACTTTAAAAAACAAATGATTTTGTTCTGTATCCCATCCTATACAGCTCTGTTCAACACTCTGCTTAAAATAAAAATTGATTGACTAGCTGAGATTTAGTTAGAAGAGCAAAAAATGAGTTATTTTGCAATCTGCTGTGCACACATAAACATGCAGGTAGTGTGGGCTCAAACACAACTTGAATAATTCAGTCAACACAAAAATCTAGATAAACAAAAAAGCTCCAGCATGTCTCAGTTTGCTGTATTAAAACTCAAGTTTCATGCTTTCTGTCTCATCTATTTAAACTTTTATGAAAGTGCTTCATTATGGTCAGGGGTCTCACCAAATTTTCTTGGGTTATAATAAAATTAGCCTCCTAAATGATTGTAAAATATCCCACTAACTTTAAAGTACATAGAAAAGTCCTTTTCTCAGAGACTTCCTTTGACTTCACTGTTCTTATAAGGCATATACAGTAGAACTGAGATGATAGACACACTTTTCTTAGCTGAGTCACATTCATTTTTTTTTCATTTTGTAGGTAGCTCTACAGTAAATTACTATAAAATCTTCAGGTCTCTTTATTATAATTACTAGCACAGTGAAGTCTGTTTGTTTTAAGAAGTTCAATGGTACAATGGCATGTCTGTCGGTTTCAGTCAGTCATTTAGGAACCTCTTTTCACCAGACATGCTATCTCTTACATTCGTCTTACTTTGTGTATATATATATATATATATATATATATATATATATATATATATATATATATATATACTATTAATAGTGAAAGTATTTTCTGGGATTGGGCCTAGTCAAAGATATAGGACAGTTTTTTAGGTGTGTACAAGTTTTAGGGGATTGTGTTTGCATTAAGTAATTTCCTGACTGAGTGATATGTAATTAAAATGACTATGCTCTGTAGTTTTATGTCTGTGTCTTGGTTTTAAATGTAATGTCTGAAGGCTATTGTGTAATGTATGTTGGATGACACCATAGGCAGATACAACAATGGCCAAAATAATCACATTGTCCATTATACATAAGCAGCATATTTCTTGTCAGATCTGTGGAAGTCTGCATTTTATTTGAGCATGTATTTTGTAAGGTGTGTGTGTTTGGTATGACAATGTCAATAATATATGTAGTTTTATTTTGTTTGTCTACTAGGGTTATGTCTGTTCTGTTATGGTAGGTAGTTTTGTCTTTCAACTCTGGCCCAGTATAGGTTATGTGTGCCATTTTCTAGTACCTATAATGGGATTTGTATGTGACTACTTGTTTGTCTTGAAGTGACAGTTCTTGATGTGTAAAGACTGAATCTAGTCTGATTGTGTCAGTAGTTATAGCCTGATATGTTGGATTGTTTCTTGTAGCTTGTGGTAGTATCTGCATTTACTCTTTGTAATGCTAGTGTCATTAAGAATGTATTTTCTGTAGTTTATTGTATTTATTACTTGATCTTATTTAACAAGCATAAACCCTTCTGTCTTGAGAAACATATCACCACGGCTTATTATTATTATTATTATTATTATTATTATTATTATTATTATTGTTATTCCACAAGAGTGCTTTTAGCCTTCACTGTATGTGCATTAGTTGGTATGCATTTGCTTTGTTATTGATGAAGATTTTTAAAGCTAACCATCTTGGGACACAAGCTCCACATTTGCAAGTATCACTCATATTCATTGAGTGTTGCCACATTAAGTAATAAGTTACCTTATAAAAATATGGCATAAGATATTGATAATGTGCTTTAATAATAGGTCTTTTTTGGGTAGTTCATATGTCTGGTCTTCAGTTTATAATTTTACACATCCTGGATTATCACTGGTTTGAATGCATTCATAGGAAAACTAGATCTACTTGTTACACCCCTAATTTCTCAATATAATCTATAGGTTTCAACAACATTGCACAAGTGAGAAGTAAAACACTGTATACCTTGGAAGTAAAGGCACAATAACTGCTGTGCTTGTCTGCCAAAACAAGGCATATCAATGAGCTCTGCTTGGCCTTTTGCAGAACCCAAGTTTTTAAAGCTCAACAACCAATGGTGCTTCTAACAGTAGTATTTTCTCTACATATATATATATATTTTTAAGTGCCTTTGAATGTCTGCTACTTATCCCTTCACTAACTAAGAAATTAAGTGACAGCATTGAATGCGCTAGTAAACCAGTAGTCCACATGGTACTGAAGTACCAAGACGGGATATTTCAAATTAACGGCCATTACCTGGTAATTCTAACAGAAGGATGGAAAGTGTTGGACATGTTTTTGATCACAACTTGTATTTACTTTGTGGCCAATTAGGTTTCTGCATATTTATTGTTAAAGAAAGGGTCTTTATCATATCCTGATTTAATTATAATAGTTAATTGATGCTTGTGTTCAGAGTAGTCAATGGGTCAGCACCTATGTATATGGAGACACTGGTGAGTTGCTATGCACTTTCTCATCTACTCAGTTCTCCCAGTAAACAGTGTCTGGTGATGCCACCTCTGCATGGTATCCAATGTCAATCCAGACTTTTTTCATATGTACAGTAGCTCCTATCTGGTAGAACAAGCTGTCCACCTTCATCCAAACTGATGAATCCCTCAATTTGTTTAAGAAGTGATTGAAAACCATACTGTTTTGAGAATATTTGTCAAAATGTTAATGAAAATCTACTAAACAATAAAGTAAAAAAACAAAGTAGAAAGTAACAGTAAACCACAACATCGCAGGGAACACCACACACAGCGTCAACTAAACACTAAGAAACACAAAGTATAAACACTAAAGGAAAAAATACTATTCAGTAAGTACTGTGTCTAGTAAACAGTAAATCAGTAAAGGAGAGAGGACTAAACACTAAGGGAAAAGAACGGCAAGACCGCGACAACAGCGGAGCTCAGCTCGGAGCGAAATGAAGTGAATGAAATGAGGTGAATGGGAGGGGAGATGATCACATGACTCCCCCACCCGCCTTAACTCTCCATCCCTCCACAAACACACAAACACAGTCTGTCGGATCCCAACTCTCCTTTATATAAATCAGTAAGGGAGAGAGGACTAAACACTAAGGAAAAAGAACGGCAAGACTGCGTCAGCTGCGGAGCTCAGCTCGGAGTGAAATGAAGTGAATGAAATGACATGAATGGGAGGGGAGATGATCACGTGACTCCCCCACCCGCTTTAACTCTCCATCCCTCCACAAACACACAAACACAGTCTTTCAGATCCCAACTCTCCTTTATATGTATAGATTATCATTTGTACATAACTATACCCTGACCATCTACATATATAATTCACTAAGGGCACGCAAGACAGTGAGCGCAAGACAGAGAGCCACGCCTGCCAATTCACAGAGCCCCGCCAGCCCATGTAACCCTCCTCTGGCGTCATGGAGAACACACGACAGAGCCCCGCCCGCCCACTCTAACCCTCCTCTCACATCATGGGGAACGCACGGCAGAGCTCCGCCCACCATCTTTAATCCTCCTTCTGTGTCCACCGTCGATCTTGAGGCTAAAGAGAAGGCTAAATCAAACAGCAATAATTAGCAAACAAAGATAACTGGCAGTAACAGTGCAAAATTCACAATTGGTATGCCAGTTTGAAAAGATAAGTTTTGAGGGTAGTTTTAAAATGTGTTATTGAATCGAGTTCATGTATATGAGAGAGAAAAGAATTCCCGAGTTGAGGAGCACTATGAGAGACGTTCGAGCTCCCATAGCACAGAGTTTGATGTGTGGTACAGAAAGTACAGCTGCAGATGAGAATCAGAGTGAGTGAGAGGAGTGTCAGTCTGTAGGAGATCAGTGAGGTCGTGGAGAGTTTTAAATGTTAAGAGTGGTATTTAGTATTGTATTCTGTAGTTAACAGGGAGCCAGTGAAGTTGAGAGAGAATAGGTGTAGTATGTTCAGTGGATTTAGAACAGCAAGTTATTATCCTGGCAGCAGAATTTGGAATAAATTCTAAGCGATAGATAGGTTTTTGTGGGATGACACAGAGAGTAGCATTACAGTAATCTATACGTGAGGTGACTCGGGCATTAACCAATACTTTAGTACTGTGTTGCATAAGAACAGGACGAAGTATAGAAATGTTTCGGAGATGGAAGAAAGCAGTCCGAGAAATGTTACTTATACAGGAGGAATTATTTAATAATAATAATAATAATATTATTATTATTATTATTTAAAAATTGCCATTATTAGTGTATAAATGGATATACATAATTGCATGTAAACGATTCGCCAAAATCTGTTGTATGTAAACGATAATGTTTAAAACGTTATTGTTTTTTCATCAGAAAACCCAGTTTCCACATCTACCTGTATTAGTTTAAATGGCACTTTTACCACTCACAATAGTGCGGACGTGCTGACTTATCGTGTCGACTGGGCAACACAGTAAATGTGGCGTCTATCTATATATGTCTGTTTTCCATAGCCTGCTACAGGAAAGTACTCTCTCAACCGTTAGCATTGGTTTCCCTCCTTGCTATTTTCGTTATACTGGTATATGGTTTCCTAAGCCTTTGTTATACTGAATTCCTTTCTCACCGTTTTCCGTTCCTGTTCTTACACCGTCGTATGCTACGGCAGGCTTCAGCTAGTATTTATTAATTTTATGAGCATACTGGACCTTTTAAGAGTAAATTGCATAAAATTAATTACTAAAGGACTGCAACAATCTCTGAACAGGCTCAGCAATTCAAAACAATAGTCAATTTCTGTGTTTGCTTTTTGCTAAATGGAATGGTGGTAATTTGCATAACATTGAGAACATTGCTTATTTTTAACATTGGGACTCTTCACATCAGGTACTTTTTAACAAAGCCATTTTTCTGAGTAGCGATGATTTTGGTTGGCTTTTGGTTGATTTTTGTGTAAAATTAACTTGAATGACAACTTTGGTGGTTCTTCAAACTTAGAACCTTAAGCCAGAGGCTTTGGGCACAAGGTCTGCTTTGATTTTTCCTGGGTATTGTGACAGCATCTGATAGAACAAATAATGTGCTTCTATTTTTGTAGTTCATTGTTTGCTTTAACAGTCTTAATCCTGCTTCACAAAAACTTCCTTTCAAAAAGTACAATCAGAGTTTACTGCAAAAGTACTCCAGCACAGCCCTGACATTTCTTTATTCTAAAATGCGTTTATTGGCAAGCTCTACATCATTCTGTGAAGTAAAAGTGTTAGTTGGATTGAAATTTGCCAGAATACTGCCTGTGTCTATATTCTACTCTTAGAAGTTCTTAAAATCTGAAAAGAAAATCTTATATACTGAGCAGTGAACTCACCAAGAGGAGATCAATGAGTCTTCTCCATTTTAGGTCACTTGTTTAAAGTAATGGATGTGAAATTTGAAATACGTAGTAGGAGTTTGGTGCCTCGGGTTAAAACAATGAAAACACATTGCTTAAAAGTAATATTCTTCAAATGTTTGATCTAAAAGTTTAATTACATTAATTAAGCATTAGCCAAGCTTGTACAGGCAGTATAATGAATATTACATTTATTCACCGCTCCTATTCATGAAGAGGGTGAATAAGCAATCCAAAATGTAGCAGTTTTTTTTTTTTTCTTTAATAACAGGAAGATTAAGCCAATCTGTGTCTCATTAGCTCTGAAGTAGAATGGCAGAAGCAACCAATATAGGATCTCAGGAACTGCTGACTTGCTTGGTGTGCCTGGACATTCTGAAGGAGCCGGTCACTACCCCTTGTGGGCACAATTACTGCATGGAGTGCATCACAGGTTGCTGGGAGCAAGCTGGAGCCTACAGCTGTCCTCAGTGTAGAGAGACTTTTACCCCAAGGCCAGTGCTGTGCAGAAACACCCTGCTTGCAGAGGTTGTGCAGAAACTAAATAAAAGGGGCTCCAACTCAGCTTTGCCCCAGAACTACGCTGGACCTGGAGAGGTTGAGTGTAGCTTCTGTGCTGGGAGGAAATTCCGTGCTGTAAAGTCATGCCTCACTTGCCTGGCCTCATTCTGTGAGACTCACATTCAACTGCACTATGAGGGGGCTGCATGGAAGAGTCATCGACTAGTCAGCCCTACTGGAAATCTGCAGCAAAAGCTCTGTATGCAGCACCAGAGAGGTCTGGAGGCTTTTTGCAAAACTGACCAGATGTGCATTTGCCTGTTGTGTGTTGCAAATGGACACCGAAGCCATGAGACTGTGGAACTAGAGGCAGAAAGGGCAGAGAAACAGGTGAGACACCTCAGGTATTTCCAGATTTTGAGGTGGGAAAAATGGAATGTTATCATGTATAGAAGTTGTCCATGTGACCAACTACCTCAATAACCAGACAGCTTAAATTAAATATATTTAAATATTTTGTCAGTGTGGAATATTTAGAGAGAAGCCCTCTGCAGGGATGGTGTCTCCCTTTTTTAATTACTAAATGATAAGGTCATAGCATCATTTATGAGGAAAAACAAGAAAGGGCTAAAAAGGTACCCTTTATAGAATGGTACAGTTGTGTAGCATCCTCACAAACAAAGAAAAATATTGATGTGTTAAGCAATACACAAGTTGTGGGCTCCGTGGATGACTGTCACAGCCATTTGAATTTCTCACAGACCACATTAATGAAATGGAAGTAGAAAAACTTAAATATTGTCTCAGTCACAACACCACAACTCAAAAAGGTTTGTAAGGTCAAAACGAGTAAAATAATACATGGTCGAAGAAAAATGAGTCTATAGTAGGAATTCTACAAGGACACTAGTTAAAAAGGTTCTCTCATGTCCAAAGTTTGGATTCTAAGAAGTATAATATTTAATAGCTTGGCCAACAATATATCATAGCAACATAATATGCATAACAGCACAATGGTGGCACCCATGAAACCAAGGAAAAAAATGTGATGCCCATTGAAAAAATAAATTTTGCATAAATAATAAATTATAAAACAAAAGAAAATTATGTACACAGTCCTGACAGCAATGAAATTACTGGTTACAGACCTCACTGCAGACCATGTATATTTTCTGTTTTCTAAACCTATGAACCTTCAATAGAGAAAATGGTTCAAATCTGAGCAGACTGTGTTTGATCAGTCAATTCTTATTTTGTACAGCACATGATCAGATTGTCTTTTTTGAATAAAATAACAAAATTAATGCAGGACAGAAATGCTTTGGATATACAGTTAGGTCCATAAATATTTGGACAGAGACAACTTTTTTCTATTTTGGTTCTGTACATTACCACAATGAATTTTAAATGAAACAACTCAGATGCAGTTGAAGGGCTGACTTTCAGCTTCAATTCAGTGGGTTGAACAAAAAGATTGCATAAAATTGTGAGGCAACTAAAGCATTTTTTTAACACAATCCCTTTATTTCAGGGGCTCAAAAGTAATTGGACAAATTAAATAAAAGGAAATAAAATGTTCATTTCTAATATCTGGTTGAAAACTCAATGACAGCCTGAAGTCTTGAACTCATGGACATCACCAGATGCTGGGTTTCCTTCTTTTTAATGCTCTGCCAGGCCTTTACTTGCAGCGGCTTTCAGTTGCTGTTTGTTTGTAGGCCTTTCTGTCCGAAGTTTAGTCTTCAACAAGTGAAATGCATGCTCAATTGGGTTAAGATCAGGTGACTGACTTGGCCATTCAAGAATTTTCCACTTCTTTGCTTTTATAAACTCCTGAGTTGCTTTGGATCTATGTTTTGGGTCATTGTCCATCTGTATCATGAAACGACGCTCAATCAATTTGACTGCATTTAGCTGGATTTGAGCAGACAATATGTCTCTGAACACCTCAGAATTCATTCGGCTGCCTCTGTCTTGTGTCACATCATCAATAAACAATAGTGTCCCAGTTCCACTGGCAGCCATGCACGCCCAAGCTATCACATTGCCTCCACCGTGTTTTAAAGATGATGTAATATGCTTTGGATAATGAGCTGTTCCACGCCTTCTCTATACTTTTTTCTTGCCATCATTCTGGTAGAGTGTGATCTTGGTTTCATCTGTCCAAAGAATGTTTTTCCAGAACTGTGCTGGCTTTTTTAGATGTTCTTTAGCAAAGTCCAATCTAGCCTTTCTATTCTTGAGGATTATGAGTGGCTTGCACCTTGCAGTGCACCCTCTGTATTTACTTTCATGCAGTCTTCTCTTTATGGTAGACTTGGATATCGATACGCCTACCCCCTGGAGAGTGTTGTTCACTTGGTTGGCTGTTGTGAAGGGGTTTCTCTTCACCATGGAAATGATTCTGCGATCATCCACCACTGTTGTCTTCTGTGGACGTCCAGGTCTTTTTGCGTTGCTGAGTTCACCAGTGCTTGCTTTCTTTCTCAGGATGTACCAGACTGTAGATTTTGCCACTCGTAATATTGTAGCAATTTCTCAGGTGGGTTTTTTCTGTTTTCGCAGCTTAAGGATGGCTTCTTTCACCTGTATGAAGAGCTCCTTTGACCGCATGTTGACTGTTCACAGCAAAATCCTCCACATGCAAGCACCACACCTCAAATCATCTCCAGGCGTTTTATGTGCTTAATTGATACTGACATAACGGCGGACGTGCCCACACCTGCCCATGAAATAGCCTTTGAGTCAATTGTCCAATTACTTTTGAGTCCCTGAAATAAAGGGATTGTGTTAAAAAATGCTTTAGTTGCCTCACATTTTTATGCAATCTTTTTGTTCAACCCACTGAATTAAAGCTGAAAGTCTGCAAATCAAATGCATCTGAGTTGTTTCATTTAAAATTTATTGTGGTAATGTATAGAACCAAAATGAGAAAAAAGTTGTATCTGTCCAAATATTTATGGACGTAACTGCATATATTCTGTTTATGACACAATCTCAAAGGTTGGACTTTATATGCAAGATGTGATTTGGATATTTCTTTAGCTATTTCAGTAGCCTATGTAGACTGCATATCTGCCCCCCTTCTTTTTCTCCTAGTTATTTAATTTCTGTGTCTCTACTTTTCATTCTTTATTTTTACAATCCATTGCCTTTCTTACTTATTGATAGCTTTTCCTGATTCTTCTTTCTTAACTTGAACTTTTGGTTGACATTGTACATACACTGGGTTAGAGTAAGTAGTCAGTCCAATTTAGAAAACAATAACATCTTTTTCATTTTTATGCAGACCCAATTGGGGGCTATATTGATTGAAATCAGAAGAAAAATCCTGGAGATAGAAAAGAGCCTGGAGGAGGTGAGACAGACTGTGAGGTTGGTTAAGGTGAGCTGAAGAAATGAGGATGCATGAATCACAGTGAATTTTCTGAGCACAATGACCAAATACATATTTACATCTTGATTTCATATTCTTATGTGAATTTCATCTTGGTGATTGATTATATCTTATTTAACAGTTGGGATTTGTATATATGGAGCAATTATAATAATGTCCATTGTGCGTCTTCTGCTATAGCCTTACATTAGTCCCTTTTCTGCAGTTGCTTATCCAGATCATAATTGTATGAAGTCAAAATGGGCTAGGCAAGAATCTAGGGCACCAGTTGATCACAGCACATATTTGAGTGCTCGTCCACATTTACTCACTCACGTAGCAGCCAAATAATTTTAAATGCATGTTACTAGAATGTTGGAGAAAGGATACAGAGTGTCTATTCTGGAATGCCCTAGTCTAACGATACAGTTATTGATCCCAGCCTTTGAAATGGAATGGCTCAAATGCTTGCCAACATTAAAGTATAACACACAATCCATTCACTCGCATTTAATCTCTTAATTCTTTCACTGTGACATGGCCTCTCTCATCCAGCCAAATGATCTCCTGCCCCAACTCACTTTCCAGCTTTAAAATGAATAAGACTGTGAGCTTAAGACTACTTTTAATACTATACATTTTTGGGTCTACGCAGCACAATTTCTGCAACAGAAACACCAGACTAAACCTTTCTCTGGGGCTTCCGGTGTCCCTAGCATATACCTGATAATTTTGTGGTCTCAGTTCAAAATTCTTTAGAAGCTAAATCACAGAGTTTAACCATTCAATTAAAAATATCAAAAATACACTTTTGGTACAATGAGATAAAAAATGACTGATTATATTGTCAACCACTGTGAGATGCATGGGAAACGTGTACTTTTAGTTCACATATTTAGGATTTTGTTTTTAAAAAGAAACTGGTGAAAGCCCATTACAGACTGAAAGATCAATACCTTGAACTCTTAGAACTGTCAAATATGTGCTGGTTAAATACTCTCTCTGTTTCATCGCCAGGTCTCTGCAGACAGAGAAGTGCAGGAAGTGGAGAAAAATCTTATTGATCTGATCCGTGCCATTGAGGAAATCCGCAGAAGATTGACTGGACTGATCAGAGAACAGGAAAGGTGTGAATCAAGAAAAGCTGAAAGGATCATGGAGCGACTGCAGGAGCAAATGGATGCTCTGAAGAGGCAAGATGATGAACTAGCAGATCTCTCCAAGACAGATGATCATATTCACTTCCTTCAGGTAGTGTAGCTATTTGGGTCAAGTCTAACCTTTATTGTTTCAGACAAAAGTTTTGTGCAACTCAGAAGTTCTGCTTTCCTTGCATTTTGCTATAGTATTTCCCGACTCTTTGTATCCCTCCTGGTGAGGGTGATTCACTTAGCATTACTGTCGGCACAGACTTCTCCTCTGAGGACTTGAGGAAAGAGCTGTTATGTTTGAAGGAGCACTTGGATGAGATTAGCCAGAAGGAACTTGCAAAAATCACAGAGAGAGGTATGGAATTATTTAGATGGTGTTAATCATCCATCTTGTTTTCCCTTTGTGTTTCTATTTTCTTTTTACCATTACTATTCCTCCTTTATCCAATGTACCTTCTCTTCTCATGTATGACCAAAGTATTTCAGCATCATCTTAAGAAAGATGTTTTGTTTGATGAGATCTAAAATTGGCATATTTATCTATCTTATGTACATGATAGATGAAGTAATCTCTTACAGTAAAATTATAGAATATTATAATTTTCCTTTATTCTGCTTGTCTGGTGGTCCAAATGCTACAATTCTGTGTAAGAGCACGTTTGGAGTTTTTGCCAATTGAAAATGTTGAATTTCATGGTCATGTCCTGCATTGCCATAGCTTTTTACTAGAAGTCTGATTTCATGAGCTTAGTCTACATCCACATATACCTGTATTACAGATCTCTAAGCCTATGAAGACAAAATCTTTGCACATATTTACTTCTTCTTTATCTTACCTGATTCTGATAACAATACCTCATTCATTTTAACACTGATTAGCTTATTAGCAACAGTTTTGCCCTTTGTTTTGAAATCTATAATGTGGGAATCAAATCTACAGCAGTTAAAATTCCACAATGTGCCTACCCACTGAACCTTCTTCATGATGGATCAACAAGGAAGGGCAGTCTACAGAATACTGGCAGATGCTCCTGCAATTTCAAACCTTTCAGTCTCCTTCACTACTAAATGCATCCTCCTCCTGACTATTAAATGCATCTTTATGCAGAAGGGC
Source organism: Polypterus senegalus (assembly GCF_016835505.1). Taxonomy (NCBI): domain Eukaryota; kingdom Metazoa; phylum Chordata; class Cladistia; order Polypteriformes; family Polypteridae; genus Polypterus; species Polypterus senegalus. The sequence goes on along the minus strand of NC_053164.1, from coordinate 155,975,253 downwards.
AACATGAGGTGGCGATCCCAGTTTCTCAGTGTTTTTTTTCTCTATTGTTAATAGAATCAATTGTTTTTTCATGATATATGAAACCAATTTATTATCCTTTCTTTACTTTGTGCATTGAGTGACTTTGTTGTATACTGGATATTGCTGCAGGAAACTGGGCTTGAATCCCATTCCAGTTACTATTCTTCCTGGTGAGTAAGTGTGGGTGACTGTATACAGCAAAAGACTGGCATTAGCTGCTGGCTGGCACTCTGCTTTGCATCAGTATTGCCAGTACTCAGCAGTACCCCAGTATGAAAAAAGCAAGATTATAGATACAATTTGTGAATGCAGTGATTCTTTCCCTATTATGTAGCAGATGTTTGCAATTTCATTGTTTGTAATCTTCATTCAAATGTAGTTTTTAATCTATATTTCATGTGTATTTCTTATTTAAATACATTTGGTACTGTACATTACCTTCACTTTAATCTTGGCATAAGAGATTAAAACATTGGTATTATTAAATGAGATCTTTAGTGCTGTTACAGTGCATCAATGTAATCAATATAGTCAATTATTTTAAATATGTCAGTTGGTACAACATATGTCAATGCATCGTGTTTTTAACCTTTTTCAAGAGATCAACATGGCAGTACTTATTTCATCTGAAGGTCCTTCATGTAAAGACCACAGACTTCCAAAGTGCTGGAGAACTTTGCTCATGTTTTTGTTATATAATCTGAGGTAGGGCTGAGCGATATAGGCAAAAAATCACATCTCAATATATTTTGGCTGAATGGCAATATACGATATATAAATAGATATTTTTATGGAGTAAAATTTTCAGTTGTAAGCTAAAGCCATACAATAATGTATTTATCAGAATAAAGGTTGAAATACATAGCAAATTAATATATATATATTTAACTTACAGGCCCACAGTACTTAAAAGAACTACCTGCTTTCAGGTTAAGAACATAGTGCAAATGTAAATAAATGTTTAAATGTAAATAAAAAATGGCAGGCCTCAGTGTTCTGGAAATGTACTTGAAATTATATCTCCTATAAAAAAAATCTTGGAAGAGAGACTAGGGAGACGAAACATACCTCTTCTCGGAAGACAGTTTAACGTCCCGCGAGAGACACTTTAACATCACGCAAGATAAGGCAGTGAGACAACATTTAAAACAAGTTCACGGACATCTAACCTAGCAGTTGTTGGAATGCTTTTGGCAGACACGCTTCATGTGCTCCCAGCTCTTAAAACAACGACAAGTGGCAAGCAGAATACGCAGCTTGCCAGCAGCAGCAGCAATAAGCCAGCAGATGATCCAACCGCTTCTCCTTAGCGTGTGTTCAGCCGCCCCAAACAATGTGTGCAACGTTATACATCCTATGAGAATCAGATTTAACCACGCCCGGGGCTGGAAATAAAGGACAAATACAGTATTGCTTTTACAAAAGTTTTAAAGTAAAAGTGAAAATAATGCATATGTAACAATTCCCATGAAAATAACAATCTCTTTAAATTGTATTTCCGGTAAACCAAACCCGGGGGTGGGCGAGCGAAGCGAGCAGGGGACAGAGCACCCTAGTGTTAAAATAAAATAATAATAAATATAAAATAAATAACAATATAAATAAATATATGACCTGTCTCTTACTTGCCCTCCACTGTTTAACAGACAAGTTAATAAACTGTAGCCAATAACAAGTGCATTTAGGTTTTCCTTAACAAGATTATTTTACACAACTGAACAAACTACACTAACATGTTTAGTCACCTATTTTGCAAAGTAGTTCTTGCTGAGGTAGTATCTAAGCATTTCATCCTAGCCTAAAGATTTTGAGCTAGAAATACCAGCCTGTCGACCATCTCAGGCTTCAAGGATGCCCTGTGACAACTGACAATATTGCCACTACAACTAAATACCCTCTGTGATGGTGAACTGGTCACAGGGACACAAAGGTAGTTTTGTGCCAGGCAACTTAAAGTGGGGAAGATGCTGCATGCTCCTTCCACCATGCAAAGGGATCTGTTTTGTGCTCTGCTGGAGATGGCAAAATGTAGTTGGACAGTTCATTCTCAGTTGTTTGCCTCTTTGATGCTGTGGGGCAGGTGGGGGTCATTGTCTGAGTGAAAAAGCTTGCAAGGGATTTTTTTGTTTTTAAGTGGTGCCCTTGTTGGTTGGTCTGCTGGCTTAGACATATCTCAGCTGAGCTGATTGTGCTGCAGCAGCTCTCCTCAGAGGTCAGCAATTCCATTTGCAATCCATCTCTGAGCTTCAGTGCCTTGATCCTCTCAGCTGTAATATAAGTGGATTTAAACTTTGGATTGACAAATAATGCCTTGTCCAACAGGAGATGGGTCGGCACACGTTTCATTCTTGTAACCCACAATGGATTTGATGGATTTTCCAGTTTCACTGTTACCTTTATCGTGTGCCAGAATGGTAGAGTTGAAAATTTGGAGCACTGGTTGGACATAGCTCTGCAGTGGGCTGGCGCCCTGCCCGGGGTTTGTTTCCTGCCTTGTGCCCTGTGTTGGCTGGGATTGGCTCCTGCAGACCCCCGTGACCCTTTATCAGTGGTGTTGCGTAGTGGGGGAGTCAGGGGCGGCCAGCCCCAGGCGGCACTTTTAAGAGGCGGCAAAGAATTACTGTATATTTTAGTCTTTTAAATTGAAATACCTAAATAAGGGGGTGGCGAAATTTTCCTCCACCCCAGGCGGCTGACACACACGCTACGCCACTGCCCTTTATTAGGATAAAGTGGTTTGGATAATGGATGGGTGGATGGTTGGACTTATGAAAGGGTAACATAGTCCTCCCCATACAAAGCATCTGTGATTTTCTGAAGAGATTTGAGCGCTTTCTGGACCATTTCAAGTACCTCTAAATCTTGCCAAGTATGGACAAGATGCCTGGATTTTTTGACAGAAAACAGGACTTTTGAAAGTGAGCTTTCCTGCTCTAGAACCCTCTCAATCATTTTCTGCCTTGATCCCTAGAATGTTGGCATCTCTGTAATGAGCTGGTGAGCAGGCAGATCCAGCAGCAACTGAAATTCAGCCAGATCCCTCCTCCTCCACCAGCTGTAGGAGAAGCGGAAAATTCTTTTGCATGAACAAATTGCCCAGGTCACTTGTGGTGGTCATCCATGCCATGTTTTGTAATAAAACATGCTTTTCATCCATTATCCAACCCGTTATATCCTAACTACAGGGTCACTGGGGTCTGCTGGATCCAACCACAGCCAACACAGGGCACAAGGCAGGAAACAAACCCCGGGCAGGGCACAAGCCCACCACAGTAATATTTTACACTTATGTTAAAAAGAGGTTCACTTAGGCCTGCTGGAATCGGATTACCACATGGCTACACATGCATTTAAATAAATCTGTAAAACACGTTTCATTTTTGGAAAAGAGTCTAGCCTAAGGGCATTTTACATATTATGTTGTAGCAAATTTAAAATTCTCTTCATGAAATAAGTTATGTGTTTAAATGACATAATTCAGTGTAAAGGCAAGCATTAATTTTGGCTTTGATAATTACTGTATAACACATAAGCAGTTAATGCTATTTATTTTTAATCTTGAACAAACCAATTGCCAAAGTCTATGCCCAAAGCACTGCATCTTTTGCCACTTCAGCATTTGTACCACTTGGATAATGTTGCTCTTATTGTCACTTCTAATAGCAATGAACCACTTTTCATCCAGCTTCCAGTTTGCAAAGATATCTTGCAAAGTTTTTGGCAATGTGCTCATAAGTGTGGTTTTGAGGGAAATAGCTCATTTGCAGACACACAGGTTAATCTCCCATTCTTTAATGAAATGAATATTCACACTTAAATATGGCTCGCAGGTGTGGCTTGACCACATATCAGTTGTCAACACGAAATGTTTTAGTTTAGTGATCAGGTCGGTAAGGGGTATGTCTGAATTGAATGTACATGTTAGGCAGCACTTCTCTTGCAAAGTAATTGCAACTGAGCAATTCACATTGTGGGTCAAGAGTTTTGTTCATTCTTTTCCAGTGTTGAGACAGGAAGCATATCTTTTGCTACGTAATAAGCAACTGCCTCAGTGATATTGCACTTCTTTGCACTTTTTTTAAGGTTAAGGCATGGATAAATAAAGCTTGCAATGTCAATCTGAATTGGTTTAGGCATTTCAGGTGGCAAATTCTTCGTAACTGCAGTACTAGAGTTTAACAGCCTGTTCGCATTGAATTTTGTGGCGCTGTTTTGAGTGATGAAAAAGATTGGTAGTGCTCCCACTTTTTGACACTACTGCCTTATGGCATTCCCTGCAGATTATATGATTCTACTGCTCATCTGACCTGTGAAATCCAAACCACCTCCAAATAATCGATCAATTGTTCCTTTTTTACATACTAAGTTTTCTTCAGTTGTAACCTCCATGTCGAGAGAGAGTTGTTTATGCATACGCAAGCGCAAGTGGGGGCGGGGTAGCTAGCAGAACACAGTAGTGAATCCTGGAGCAGACAGTGGGACGTAAGAAAAAAGGGTTTTTACAAGATTAAAACAAAACTTTATTTAAACTTGATAGAAACAATATTGCCTCAGTCCATATCCTGCTCTATTTATATCCCAGTATATTTTAAAATCTCGATATATCGCCCAGCCCTAATCTGAAGTATTATTTGAATTGATAAGTTGTGATCAAGTGTTACTCAAACTGATCTTTGCACTAATGTTGGACTGCTAAAAAGATTATATTATTTGTGTTTTGAAACCTGATTCTAACAAACTCCACTGTTACTTGATTTTACATTTTTGCACTTACGTTGCACTTCTAAATGATCTGTAATATCTGATTTAAACACTTATTTGGAAATATTTATTATACAATACAGTGTTGATATTTTAATGATAAAAGTTTTTCATTATTTGCTTTTTGGTGTTTGTTAAATTTTTAATGTAACAATCCAAAATTATTATTTTGACTGACGAGTTTGTTCTAGGGAGGCATGGTGGGGCAGTGAATAGCGCTGCTGCCTTGTAGTTAGGAAACCCAGGTTCCCTTCCTGTGTCCTTCCTGTGTAGAGTTTGCATGTTCTCCCCCTGTCTGCATGGGTTTCCTCCCACAATCCAAAGACATACAGGTTAGGTGGATTGGCAATCCTAAATTGTCCCTTGTGTGTGTGTGCCCTGCAGTGGGCTGGTGCCCTGCCTGGGGTTTGTTTCCTGCCTTGCAGCTGGGATTGGCTCCAGCAGACCCTGTAGTTAGGATATAGTTGGATGGATGGAAGTTTGTTCTATGTTCTGCCACTTTTTTCTATTAAATGGACTCAGAACCACAGGATGGCTTGCTACATGTGCAGTTTACTTCTTTCATATATCCCATAATATGTAGTTAATTTAATTAAACTTACATTTAAAGTAACAGATGGCTGTGTAGATGCTGCAAGTTTATTAGATTAAAAAATAATTGCTAATGTTTACGGCCATACCACTCTGAATACGCCTGATCTCGTCCGATCTCGGAAGCTAAGCAGGGTCGGGCTCAGTTAGTACTTGGATGGGAGGCCGCCTGGGAATACCGAGTGCTGTAAGCTATTGGCGATTCTAAATTGTGCTTGGTGTGTGTCCTGCAGTGGGTTGGTGCCCTACCTGGGATTGGTTCCTGCCCTGTGTTAGCTGGGATTGGCTCCAGCAGACCCCTGTGACCCTGTGTTCAGATTCAATGTGTTGGAAAACGGATGGATGGATAATTGCTAATCAATAAAAAAAAATAAAAATAAATAGGTGCAGCCCTAGAGATCTTGTGAATTTATTACTTGTTAGTAATGCTATTGATTCCTTTGAAATCAAGGTCTTAACAGAGCCATGGATTTGTTATTGGTTTGATGTGTTAAAGCTTTTTGAAGTAATTGTTTAATATCTTGTGTCATTGTGTATTAACTTGTGACTGTTCTCAGTCTTTAGCCACACTCCTATTACCAAACTCCCATCTCTTTTAACTTAACATTGGCCATCTCACTGCAGCTCATTGCGCAACTGCACTCCATCCCTAATTAGAAAATGTTTACTTTATTTACAGTGCATCCAGAAAGTATTCACAGTGCATCACTTTTTCCACATTTTGTTATGTTACAGCCTTATTTCAAAATAGATTAAATTTATTTTTTTCCTCAGAATTCTATACACAACACCCCATAATGACAATGTGAAAAAAGTTTACTTGAGGTTTTTGCAAATTTATCAAAAATAAAAAAATTGAGAAAGCACATGTACATAAGTATTCACAGCCATTGCCATGAAGCTCAAAATTGAGCTCAGGTGCATCCTGTTTCCCCTGATCATTCTTGAGATGTTTCTGCAGCTTAATTGGAGCCCATCTGTGGTGAATTCAGTTGATTGGACATGGTTTGGAAAGGCACACACCTGTCTATATATAGTCCGACAGTTGACAGCTCAAGTCAGAGCACAAACCAAGCATGAAGTCAAAGGAATTGTCTGTAGACCTCCAAGACAGTATTGTCTCGAGGGAAGGTTACAGAAAAAATTCTGCTGCTTTGAAGGTCCCAAAGAGCACAGTGGCCTCCATCATCCGTAAGTGGAAGAAGTTCGAAACCACCAGGACTCTTCCTAGAGCTGGCCAGCCATCTAAACTGAGCAATCGGGGGAGAAGGGCCTTAGTCAGGGAGGTGACCAAGAACCCAATGGTCACTCTGTCAGAGTTCCAGAGGTCCTCTGTGGAGAGAGGAGAACCTTCCAGAAGAACCATCTCTGCAGCAATCCTCCAATCAGGCCTGTATGGTAGAGTGGCCAGATGGAAGCCGCTCCTTAGTAAAAGGCACATGGCAGCCCGCCTAGAGTTTGCCAAAAGGCACCTGAAGGACTCTCAGACCATGAGAAACAAAATTCTTTGGTCAGATGAGACAAAGATTGAACTCTTTGGTGTGAATGCCAGGTGTTGCGTTTGGAGGAAACCAGGCACTGCTCATCACCAGGCCAATACCATCCCTACAGAGAAGCATGGTGGTAGCAGCATTATGCTGTGGGGATGTATTTCAGCGGCAGGAACTGGGAGACTAGTCAGGATAAAGGGAAAGATGACTGCAGCAATTTACTGAGACATCCTGGATGAAAACCTGCTCCAGAGCACTCTTGACCTCAGACTGGGGCGACGGTTCATCTTTCAGCAGGACAATGACCCTAAGCACACAGCCAAGATATCAAAGGAGTGGCTTCAGGACAACTCTGTGAATGTCCTTGAGTGGCACAGCCAGAGCCCAGACTTGAATCTGATTGAACATCTCTGTGATTTCTCCGTGTTTTTTTTATCTATACTAATAAAAGGCAAAGCACTCACTCACTCACTTACTCACTACTAATTCTCCAACTTCCCGTGTAGGTAGAAGGCTGAAATTTAGCAGGCTTATTCCTTACAGCTTACTTACAAAAGTTAAGCAGGTTTCATTTCGAAATTCTACACGTAACGGTCATAACTGTCGATAACGGTAGGTAACGTCTGCCATGTTGAACTTTCTTATTTATGGCCTCATCTTCACGAAATTTGATAGGCGGCTTCCCTGCGCTAACGGAAACCGATGTACGTACTTATTTCGATGGTATGACGCCACTGTCAGCCGCCATATTGAATTTTCCAACGTCACTAATTCTCCAACTTCCCGTGTAGGTAGAAGGCTGAAATTTGGCAGGCTCACTCCTTACAGCTTACTTACAAAAGTTAAGCAGGTTTCATTTCAAAATTCTACGTTTAACGGTCATAACGGTTGACAACGTTCGCTATGTTGAACTTTCTTATTTATGGCCCCATCTTCACGAAATTTGGTAGGCGGCTTCCCTGCGCTAACCGAAACCAATGTAAGTACTTATTTTGGTAGTATGATGCCACTGTCGGCTGCCATATTGAACTTTTCAACGATCTTTGTTACTTATGGGCCCATCTTCAAGAAATTTGGTACGCGGGTTCCCAAAGCTAACTGAATTCTACTTACGTACATATATATGTCCATAGCCTGCAGCTCGGTCACCGTGTGAGGCGGCGTTGGGTCCCCCATCCCAACACCTCCCACATTGTTAGCTGCCTGCCTATATAAAGCCGTCCATTGCTCCAGTCTCTACATTCCCTTCCTTGCTTCACCACAGGATTCACGTCTCCCTGCTGATAACTACAGCCTTTTTATTTAATCCACGGCTTCTCCACCGTTTTATTGTTCATTCATTACGATTATAGTTATTGTGTAGGTATTTTAGACTTACTTTACATTGTTCAGGTACACATTTCCTTTATCATTCAAACCGTAGCCCCATTAACATGTCTATCGAGGTGATCACCATCGATCAAAGAACTGTCACTTACCGAGTGGTTTCCATGCCCGGAGATGGCACCTATCTTTTCCATTCTCTTTGTTACATATTGCACGGCCATATCAGGCTCACTCTTGATATCTGGAGGAATATTGTGTCTTATGTATTGAATGACTGGGACAGGTTCAAGGTGTGGACTGATGACAGTACAGGAGATAATTATACTACACAGGAGCACTAGAAGAGTGAAATGCTTAAGCCCTTCACCTATGGTTCTGCATGTGAGTTGATGGCTGCCTCTGAATTGTTCGGTTGTCGCTTTCAAGTCTACCGAAATATCCAAATATTTTACACCTTTCGACAGCCGCCAATGCCTCTTAAACATCTTAGATTCACAGGTTATGATTTCAGTAGTGGACACTTTTGATGTTTATGAATGTTTAAACTCTCAAAAGCTGGATGTGAAGTTATCAATGAAACCGGTTGTATACTTACAGCGCTTGACAGATGCCGAATGTCTCTTCAACACAAGTCCTACAAATACTGTCGTAATTGAAACAAACCATGAAACTCAAACCGATTATGACAGCAGCAATCCAAGCTGTGAGATTTGAAACAAGATTACTGTTCACATGGCAAACTGTACGTTGCATGCTCAAGAGTAAGCTCAGCACACAGCTTGGTCATATTACAACCGGTGGGCCGAACTCACAATGTGGTATACAAAGAGATCCTTAACAAATAATTATTGGTATATTTTCCCTTAGTTTAAAAAGGTTTAATTTTCTTCTTAATAAAAATTTGAAGGCAGTACTTCGCCACTGAGAAGCGCTGGTATTTTGCTAGTTTTTAATAAATTTGCAAAAACCTCAAGTAAACTTTTTTCATGTTGTCATTATGGGGTGTTGTGTGTAGAATTCTGAGGAAAAAAATGAATTTAATCCATTTTGGAATATGGCTGTAACATAACAAAATGTGGAAAAAGTGATGCGCTGTGAATACTTTCTAGATGCATTGCAGTTGTATTTATGCACTGTGCAGTCACCTGGCTGCTAGCTCTGCAGAATTCCCTCTCTTTTATTGTCCCTCCTTTTATGTAGAGCTACTGCTTTGACTTTAATTTTGTTTTATTTTGTTTTTAATGCATGTCTGGAAGTTTTTCAGTTTGTTGCATTTACCATCTCCAGATATCAGTCTTAAGTGAAAACATGACATCCAAATTCAAATAGTGGTATCAGATGACTGACCTTAGCAGAAGAAAACATCTTTGTCATCTGATATTGTGAATTCATTAGATGTCAAAACACAAGGAGAGCCAGATTAATAAATCAGGAGAAATCCACATTAAAAGGAAAATGCCCCTTTCTAAGCATTTAGTAATATTGTTACATTTATATGTGTTAGCATGGGAACTACCATTTTCAGGCATGTGATGCAAATACCATTGTTACATTTGTTAATGTAATGTGTATACATTTTTTTGTGTTTAAAAATTTTCAGAGATCTCTAATATGTTTTAATTATGGTTTTGTAAAACAGAGAATTCAAATACATTTTTATTTTCTGATATTTTTGTTTGAGAATTGTTTATATATATTTATCGCAATGCTATTTTGTCTTCTACCAGGTGACACCATTTTGTCATCTTGTTGCAGTTATGTGGCGACTCATTTAAAGGGAGTTGGTTAGAAAGTGACACGTGGTGACATAACTTGCTTGACTTTTTAAAAGCTGATATTGTTATGATTTTTTCTTGAATTTTAAAAATTATAAAGCTATTAAAATAAATTTATCAAGAGGTTTTGCTACTCATTCATTTTATATTTTGTTGTATTGTTTAATTTTTTTCAGTGAAGCCATTATGGGTAGGTCATGTGATGATCATCATCTTGGCTAATGTGGCAGTGGTCAGCATGTTCAGTGTCCCTCAGTGGATAAAACTCTGTTAAAAATTCCTTAGTCATAGTCCGCGCTGCAACGGAATCTTTAAAAGTTTAGTGCCAAGTTTTATTTCTTTTTTGAACCTCTCCATAACTTTTCATTTTTTTTTTGACCTTTAAAAAAAGTGAAGTTTTAATGGCATTGATCTTCCTTTTTCTGACCCTCATATTCCTCTGACTATTTCCTTGCCTTGCTCCTTGGTTATCATCTCTTGATTATTTGGTCAACTCCAACATCTTCTTAACATACAGTAGATGGCACTGAACAATAAACCTGGGTAATTTATTTAGGTCTCCTGAAAAACATTCACGAATGTGGTATGTGAGACTCGAGTATAGTAGCAACTGTAACATTAAGTCTGTTTTAGATCTCAGTTTGTTACTGTAACTTTGTCACCTCAGTGATTAGTTTTTGTTCAGTAGTAATGAATGTATTAACTTAAACTTTGTTATTACTTGTTCCTCTCTTTAAATGATTTATTTCAGCAAAATTTTTCATCTCTGGGTCACTCGTGATCTCTCCAAATATGCTAGCTTGCAGACGACTTATTTCTAATTATGACATTTTCTCACTTTGTTTTGTTTTCAGTCTACTTTGAGGACCAAATTTTTCAACATTTTTTTATATTTTGAGTTTCATCTAGTTTATTGTTTTGAAGCTTAGAATTATGGTGTAGACGTAGAATTTGGCTTTGTATCTGCTAATTTGGACTTTGGTGCTCCTTAATTTTATTTCCTGGTTTTGACCTTACACTCTGTTTATTTCTCACAAAAATATTCCTGTTACAATGTTTGTGTTTTGAACTTAGCAAAAGTAGTTTTATTTTATTTTATTATTTCAGAAAGCACCTGTAAAAAATATCATTCTATCTCTGCCACTTGTTTAAAATACAATATTAGGCACGTGTATATAGCAATACATTAAGTAGAGACTGCTTGATGTTAATAAATCTAATGAAAAGATACAAAAGCAAATAAAAAAGTCCATAGTAGTTTTGGTAAATTTAGGAAGTAAGTAGAGTCCTTCATTCCAGAATTAGATAAGTTGGCCAGCTGACATGGAGGAGGAGAATACAAAAATGCCCTAAGATTGGTTCAGTAGGAGAAAAATAAACCTCTGGAGGGCCACGGTCGGAAGACAGGAGCAAGTTAATCAAATAATTAAGTCCGATGGTAATCAGTTTCTGCATCACAGAAGTCAGAATGACCTAGGCCAGCCCACTCTCCACTGGGCACAGTTGATACAGTTAGCACAGTTATTAATAAAGCTTTATAAATCCTTCTCATTTTCTCCAGTTCCCTGGTGACTGCAGAATAGACCACCACTTTGAGCAGGTGTGGGTGCATTTTTGAAATGTTCCACAGATTTAGCCTGACATATTTCTGTTGGTAAATTATTCCAAATTGTATGTGTGCAAGAACAGAAAGCTACCTCAGCAGTTCTTTTATGCTTTGATTTTGGAATAATGAGCAGATCAATATTTGTAGATCTAAGATTGTAATTTGGTACATAAGGAAACAGGCATTCTCAAATTTAGGGAGGGGCAAGATTGTTTAGATCTTTATATACAAGTAGAAATATTTTAAAATCGATTCTAAAGGATACTGGCAGCCAATGTAAAGATACTGATAACATTTTTATTCAAATAATCACTTATCTGCTACTTTTCTAGAATTTTGCCTAAAAAAGGCAAATTGGAGATTGGCCTACAACTGTAAAAGATAGATCAATCAATTTTATTTGTCTTGTGCATAGGTTTAACTACAGCAGTTTTTAAAAAATCTGGGAAAATGCTAGAATCTAATGAAGAATTTGCTATGTCAAGAATGTTGTTGATTAGTACATTAGAAATTTCTTTAAAGAAGCTTTTAGAAATGGGGTCTAACTAATTTTAGTGAAGCATCTTAGTTCACAATACTGAGTGTGTTGAGGCCCAACAAAATTTCCATTGACGCCAGCTTTTTATAGCAAGTCTAATATAAATTTTCACTAAAATAAACTGCACAATCCTCACTTTTTAGCCTGTAATGCTTTCTGTGTTAATATAGCTTGGTTTAAAAGACGGTCAAAGGTTGAAAATAAGACTGTTAGATTTCCTGCACTGTTATTAAATTTTTAGAAATATATTTTATTATTGAAGTATTTTTTTTAGGTCTTTTTGTTTTATTACTTTATTTTACTCTGTAGCACTTTGAGATTGTTTATATAAAGTGCAGTATAAATACAATTTATTATTATTAATAATAATAATAATAATTTTAGAAAACTTAGACATTCTCTCTAGATAAAGTGATGAGTTATATTTAGTTATATGAGTCTAGAATTTCATAATGGACCATTAGTTTAGTCTTCCTCAATTGACATTCTGCCTTATAGCACTCTCTTTTAAGTTGGAAGACTGTCTTAATTTTCCATGGTACTATGACCGTAAGTAATTTCTTGACATGCTTTTCGGGTGCAACCCATATCTTTGCATTTAAAATACTCTACCATATTATTTACATCATTGCTCACATTGGAAAAGGCCAGTGAATTCAAGCGGACTATTTATCTTATTAGAAAATCTGGCAGCAGCTGTTGTGTCAAAATAACATTACCTCTTTGGTTCTAGTCACAGATTCTGCTAGTGTAAACAAAATACAATAATGATATGATATACGGATCTCCAAGATCTGTGTTACGTTAATGTTAAGTCCCTTTGATGTAACTAAATCCAGCATATGGCCTTTTTTATGTATTGGCTGGGTGATGTGCTGGCTGAGATCAAATGATCAGAAAGTTAATAAATTCTCTTGCCTTGGCATTACCCTCAACACCTATATAAAAATTACAATTGCCCAGTACTACAAATCTATCATAAGCTGTTATTATAATAGCTAATAAGTTTGAAAATTTATCAGTAAAGGTTGCGTTATATTTCAGCAGATGGTAAACGGTAAGTACAGGTAGTCGAGAATGTGAAACACCTTGAATAACTTGAGCAAGATACTCAAAAGATATGAAATTACGAAAACTGATAATATTACAATTTAACTGGCTAGAAAAAATATTTATGATGCCGCCCCCTCGCCCCCTTCTTCCTTTGGCAACCAGAAAGAAAGAAATTATAATCTGGAGGAGCGGCTTCTAAAAGTACACTAGCACCATTTACATTTAATCATGTTTCACATAGAATTAAACAGTCTATTTTTCTATCCATGCTAAAGTCTTTTACATAAGATATTTTACTAGTTAAAGCCCTACTATTAAATGAAGCCATATTAAGGGTTGTGTTAGCACACAGCTTTACAGAAGCCTTAGGTTAACTAGAGATAAATATTAAATTGGTTGTATTTACACTAGACCACCTGCCTCTATTTTCCAGCAGATCTATATTTCATTATACTAGGTTTACTGCAATGTATTTCTTTAGATAAAACCCTTATGCATTCATTATAATTTAATACATATTCATGTCTTATCATTAAACATGTTATTCAACAGTCAAGAGTGTTGTATTACCTTAGAGATTTTTTTGGAGATAACCTGAGCTCCGAGTCTACTGGGGTGTAGGCCAACCCACCCAAAGAACTACGGTCTCACCCAGAAGAGACCACAGTTATCTACAAAGCCGAAGTGGTTCTTCTCACAGAAAGTCTTCAGCCTGTTGGGAGTGAAGTCTGCTAACCACTTCTTCATTCTCCTCCTAACTGGAAGTGGTCCCGTGATGATGATCCTCACAGTCAGGGTCCTCTCCTTAATGGCATGAACAAGGAATGAGAAATCCATCTTCAATATCTCTGACTTTCTGTGACGAATATCATTTACAACCGTGTGGAGAACAACATTTCCAAAATGTGCTTCGCAATCATCGGTGATGCTTTCCTTTCAATATTCAACACACAGGCTCCAGGGCAGCAGAATAGAAAAGTCTTGTGGTCAGATGGCAGAAAATTTAAATGGCAAACAATCAGATCTGCAATAATTAAAACGTCCTTACAAGGTATAGGCAAGTTGGGGAGCAAAGAGGTCCAACGTGGTTGGTGGTCTTTAGTGAAGCAGGGGTGGAGCTTTATACTTTCAATTTGAAAATGGACACCACCCATTTTGAATGGGTTTTAGTGTTTTATTCATTCTATTGTGATTTTACATTCATTGGATTTAACAATCAATTAGTTGTTGACAACAACATTGGAATCAACGTATGGAAAGATTCTATCATTGGGTTAGATGGCCCAGCACAGGATGTACTTACTGTAGAATGTCCAGGAGAGAATGCATGGCCAATTGGTTTAAATCTCCAGGACTGTGTCTGACTTTGTCTTTGACTTTTTTTTGTTCATTTTCTCCAGGGATGCTGCTGACTGGAGTTTTTCTTTTCCTCTGTCCACTGGTCACATGTCTATTTGAGCAAATCATACTTATTATGTAATTAGTAATTTGTAAAATTTATGTTTGTATCTTGTGAATTTTTCACAGCACTCTATGCCTGTACTCAGTGATGAGCACTATACAAAAGCAAGGTGAATTGAATTTTAATTTACTGCCCAACACCATATCTTGAAAAGATTCACTAACTTCGTTTAGATTTCATTGTAGATATCATTGCAGTGGGTTGTGATTTCATTCTGTATCTCAGTTTGAACTAGTTGATCTCTCTTTCTATGATGCCTATTGACCATTGTTAAGAACTGGTTTGTTTTAATTACTCTGCTTTGACTATCCAAGTAGCACTCCTTAGATCATTGTGCCCCTTATGACATGGCACTCAATATGACTTACAGAGTTAAATCTTGTTATTTTCCGGTCAATAACCTGTGAGGCTGTTCAATAAAGCCCACCCATATGGAAGGGTTAACTTAAAGATGTCCTGTTCACTATGATTTGTTTTATCAGCAGTTATGTTTTCTTTCCTCTGCAGGTGATGGTATAGTTTCCATGCTCAGATCACCAGAGCCAAGGAGCAGAGAGGACTTTTTAAAATGTGAGACAATGTCTGTTTTACAATAAGAATGAAGGTGTTTTCTTATTTGAATTTTATAATAATTCAGAGTGAGTAGACACCCCAAAATAGATAGTTATTATGGATTTATAACAATTTTTCCCTTATGGGGACTCCAACCTTCTCTGTACATTTTCTGAATGTAAGTGGGCTGTGTAACACAGTATCTAGCACAGGGGTGCCCAATACGTCGATCGCGATCGACCGGCCGATCGGAAAGGTAGTGCAGGTAGATCGCATTGCATTCAAATTTTTTTTTTTTTTTAATGTTAGTCTATCATATATCCTCCCTATGGCATTTGCCACTTGATTGACATACAGAGCGGCCAGTCTGAGATCTCTTTTCTTCTAACACACTGGTCATCCCGCATGCACAATTAAACACGCAAACTACTGCAAAACTCTGGCTATCTAAGTGATCTAGTTAGCATTCTAATTTATATCGACTAAAGAGGGGATTTAAAAAAAAATTTGTTGGTTATGGGCTGGATGTGGGAAGAGGATTTTTTCTCTCTCACAATGTCACAATCGAAGTGTGTTTGTCTGATCTGTCAATCTATCATTGCTATTTCAAAGAAGGAAAATGTGGAAAGGCACTTTCGAGCTGTTCATAAAAACTACAAAACTGACTTTCTTTCAAAAAATGATCTGAGAAAGAAAAAGAAGAGGGAACTAAAATCGCAGTTAATTGGACAGCCGTTATTTTTCACTCAGCTGAATTCAAAAGCAAAGGCAGACAAACAGAAGCATCGTTCCGGTTGAGTCACTCGATCATTATGCATAAGAAGTGCTAAGAAGGTGATAAAAGATGCCTTCGTTGAGGCAGATGGCTAGGGAGAAATTCCTGCTGAGATTTCAAGACCCCTGGCCGGAGAAAAAGGAGTTTCTCCTTGCAGAATACAAGCAACTTAATAACGATCGATGGCCGCTAGACTTGGCATTTTTTTTCTGATCTGACCAACATATTGAATGAGCTTAATTTGCAACTGCAAGGAAAAGAGCAAACCATGGTCAATATGCTTAGCTCAGTTAATGCTTTCAAACGAAAAATGCAACATCTGTTCTCAAAGCTGCAGCGCCTTGATTTGGAGAACATACAAAACCTTGTGTCAGAGCTGGATACGCAATGGAAGGTGTGTGTGCAACTTGACAGCATATGCTACACAGAGCAGATTGAAAATTGTCTGTCAGACTTTATCTAATGGACAAAAAAGTAACGTTTCGAATGTTGCCCAATGTAGCGGAGTAAGAATTGTTTTTCTTCTTCACAAATGTACTGAAGTAAAAGTAAAAAGTATGCTGCGGTTAAACTACTCTTAGAAGTACAATTTTTTAAAAAAGTTACTCAAGTAAATGTAATTCGTTACTACCTACCTCTGATACTCAGTATATATATATATATATATATATATATATATATATATACACTAGCAAAATACCAGCAGCTTAGCGGGAAGTACTGCCTTAAAATTTTTATTAAGAAGAAAATGAAACCTTTTCAAACTGAGGGAAAATATACCAAGAATTATTGTCTATACTGTCTATACTATTATTGTACTATACATTGTCAGTTCGGACCTCCGGTTGTAATATGACCAAGCTGTGCGCTGAGCTTACTCTTGAGCATGCAACATACAGTTGGCCATGTGAACAGTAATCTTGTTTCAAATCTCACAGCTTGGATTGCTGCTCTCATAATCAGTTTGAGTTTCATGGTTTGTTTCAATTACGACAGTTTTGCAGCACTTGTCTTGAAGTCACATTCAGCATCTGCCAAGCATTGTAAGCATACAACCGGTTTCATCAATAACTTTGCATCCAGCTTTTGAGAGTTTAAACATTCATAAACATCAAAGTGTCCAGTACTGAAATCGTCATCTGTGAATGATGTTTAAGAGGCATTGGCGGTTGTCGAAAGGTGTAAAATATTTGGCCATTTCGGTACACTTGAAAGCAACAATCGAACAATTTAGCGTCAGCCATCAACTCACATGCAGGGCCATAGGTGAAGGGCTTAAGCATTTCATTCTTATAGTGCTCCTGTGTAGTATAATTATCTCCTGTACTGTCATCAGTCCACACCTTGAACCTGTCCCAGTCATTCAATACATAAGACACAATGTTCCTCTGGATATCAAGAGTGAGCCTGATATGGCCGTGCAATATGTAACAAAGAGAATGGAAAAGGTAGGTGCCATCTCCGGGCATGGAAACCACTCGGTAAGTGACAGTTCTTTGATCGATGGTGATCACCTTGATAGATATGTTAATGGGGGTGCGGTTGGAATGATAAAGGAAATGGGTACCTGAACAATGTAAAGTAAGTCTAAAATACCTACACAATAACTATAATCATAATAAACGAACAGTAAAACAGCGGAGAAGCTGTGGATTAAATAAAAAGGCTGTAGTTATCAGCAGGGAGACGTGAATCCCATTGCAAAGCAAGGAAGGGAATGTAGAGACCGGAGCGACGGACGGTCTTATATAGGCAGGCAGGCAACAACGTGGAGGCGTTGGGATGGGGGACCCAACGCCGCCTCACATGGTGACCGAGCTGCAGGCTATAGACGTATATATGTACAGTGGTGTGAAAAACTATTTGCCCCCTATTCTTTTGCATGTTTGTCGCACAAAATGTTTCTGATCATCAGACACATTTAACCATTAGTCAAATATAACACAAGTAAACACAAAATGCAGTTTTAAATGATGGTTTTATTATTTAGGAGAAAAAAATCCAAACCTACATGGCCCTGTGTGAAAAGTAATTGCCCCTGAACCTAATAACTGGTTGGGCCACCCTTAGCAGCAATAACTGCAATCAAGCGTTTGCGATAACTTGCAATGGGTCTTTTAAAACGCTCTGGAGGAATTTTGGCCCACTCATCTTTGCAGAATTGTTGTAATTCAGCTTTATTTGAGGGTTTTCTAGCATGAACCGCCTTTTTAAGGTCATGCCATAGCATCTCAATTGGATTCAGGTCAGGACTTTGACTAGGCCACTCCAAAGTCTTCATTTTGTTTTTCTTCAGCCATTCAGAGGTGGATTTGCTGGTGTGTTTTGGGTCATTGTCCTGTTGCAGCACCCAAGATCGCTTCAGCTTGAGTTGACGAACAGATGGCCGGACATTCTCCTTCAGGATTTTTGGTAGACAGTAGAATTCATGGTTCCATCTATCACAGCAAGCCTTCCAGGTCCTGAAGCAGCAAAACAACCCCAGACCATCACACTACCACCACCATATTTTACTGTTGGTATGGTGTTCTTTTTCTGAAATGCTGTGTTCCTTTTACGCCAGATGTAACGGGACATTTGCCTTCCAAAAGTTCAACTTTTGTCTCATCAGTCCACAAGGTATTTTCCCAAAAGTCTTGGCAATCATTGAGATGTTTCTTAGC
This sequence comes from Polypterus senegalus, assembly GCF_016835505.1. NCBI lineage: Eukaryota > Metazoa > Chordata > Cladistia > Polypteriformes > Polypteridae > Polypterus > Polypterus senegalus. Next base: position 155,956,640 of record NC_053164.1, on the reverse strand, counting down.
AAAACTGAGACAAGCCCTAATGTTCTTTTGCTTAACAGTGGTTTGCGTCTTGGAAATCTGCCATGCAGGCCATTTTTGCCCAGTCTCTTTCTTATGGTGGAGTCGTGAACACTGACCTTAATTGAGGCAAGTGAGGCCTGCAGTTCTTTAGATGTTGTCCTGGGGTCTTTTGTGACCTCTCGGATGAGTCGTCTCTGCGCTCTTGGGGTAATTTTGGTCGGCGGCCACTCCTGGGAAGGTTCACCACTGTTCCATGTTTTTGCCATTTGTGGATAATGGCTCTCACTGTGGTTAGCTGGAGTCCCAAAGCTTTAGAAATGGCTTTATAACCTTTACCAGACTGATAGATCTCAATTACTTCTGTTCTCATTTGTTCCTGAATTTCTTTGGATCTTGGCATGATGTCTAGCTTTTGAGGTGCTTTTGGTCTACTTCTCTGTGTCAGGCAGCTCCTATTTAAGTGATTTCTTGATTGAAACAGGTGTGGCAGTAATCAGGCCTGGGGTGGCTACGGAAATTGAACTCAGGTGTGATACACCACAGTTAGGTTATTTTTAACAAGGGGGCAATTACTTTTTCACACAGGGCCATGTAGGTTTGGATTTTTTCTCCCTAAATAATAAAAACCATCATTTAAAAACTGCATTTTGTGTTTACTTGTGTTATATTTGACTAATGGTTAAATGTGTTTGATGATCAGAAACATTTTGTGTGACAAACATGCAAAAGAATAAGAAATCAGGAATGGGGCAAATAGTTTTTCACACCACTGTACGTAAGTAGGATTCAGTTAGCGTTGGGAACCCGCGTACCAAATTTCTTGAAGATGGGCCCATAAGTAACTAAAGACTGTTGGAAAGTTCAATATGGTGGCCGACAGTGGCGTCATACCACCAAAATAAGTATGTACATCGGTTTCGGTTAGCACAGTGAAGCCGACTACCAAATTTCGTGAAGATGGGGCCATAAAAAAGAAAGTTCAACATGGCGGACGTTGTCGACCGTTATGACCGTGACGCATAGAATTTCAAAATGAAACCTGCTTAACCTTTGTAAGTAAGCTGTAAGGAATGAGCCTGCCTAAATTCAGCCTTCTACCTACACAGAAAGTTGGATAATTAGTGACGTTGGAAAGTTCAATATGGCGGCCGGCAGTGGCATCATACCACCAAAATAAGTACATACATCGGTTTCGGTTGGCACAGGGAAGCCGCCTACCAAATTTCGTGAAGATGGGGTCATAAAGAAGAAAGTTCAACATGGCGAACATTGTCGACTGTTATGACCGTTATGCATAGAATTTTGAAATGAAACCTGCTTTGACCATTATGCGCAGAATTCCGAAATGAAACCTGCTTAACTTTTGTAAGTAAGCTATAAGGAATGAGCCTGCCAAATTTCAGCCTTCTATCTACACGGGAAGTTGGGGAATCAGTGATGTTGGAAAGTTCAATATGGCGGCCGACAGTGGCGTCACACCACCGAAATAAGTAGTACATCAGTTTCGTTTATCGCAGGGAAGCTGCCTACCAAATTTCGTGAAGATGGGACCATAAATAAGAAAGTTCAACATGTCGGACGTTGTCGACCGTTATGACCGTTACGTGTAGAATTTCGAAATGAAACCTGCTTAACTTTTGTAAGTAAGCTGTAAGGAATAAGCCTGCTAAATTTCAGAATTAGTGATGATTCAGTCAGTCAGTCAGTCAGTCAGTCAGTCAGTGAGGGCTTTGCCTTTTATTAGTATAGATTGTGAAATAAAGGACAAACTCGCATCAAGGTTTGGGGTTTTTACGCCCCATAGACTGTAACAAAAGGAAAAAAACAGGTCTTCTTCTCAAACAAAAGTTGCAAGAGGTTAACAAAGACAAAGATGGCGGATTTGGAGGGACAATATTAAGGGGTGGACCGGAAATTAAACGTGATGGCGGCTGGGTAGACGTGATGGTGGATGGGAGTGTGACGTCATCTTTGGGGGACCAGAGGGAAGAAAGGACCCCAGAATTGGAGACTGTCGTTTACTCCAGGTGGTGTTATGGCAGCGTCGCTTTGTCTTTTCTGAGGAAGAAAGGGAGAGAGAGGTTAGTACACTGTTTTCGTGCCCTGATGGATCTCATCACGCTGCGCGTTAGGTCCTTCAACTGCTCCCGATGCGCTCATGCGTGACATGACCCCCTCAGCCCAGACCCATCGGGACGGGCAGACCGAACCGTGAGGTCGTGGACCCTGGAGAGAGCATCAGCATTGGCCTGCAGGCCACCTCGACGATAAGTGACAGTAAATTTGTAGGGCTGTAAGTCCAAAAACCATCTCGTGACCCGGGGATTCGACTCCCGATGTAGGGCCATCCACTGTAAAGCGGCATGGTCTGTTGCCAAGGTGAATTCCCAACCCAGGAGATAATACCTCAGATATGTTACTGCCCACTTAATGGCCAAGGCTTCCCGCTCGATCGCCGCAAATCTGGTCTCCCGGTCCAGCAGTTTCCAGCTCAGGTACATGACGGGATGTTCGACACCATCGATGCTCTGGCTCAACACGGCGCCGAGACCTGTGTCCAAAGCATCAGTCTGGAGGAGAAAAGGATCTCTTTTCGCTGCGCTGCTTGAGCCTTAGACATGTGTTCTTTTAGTATGGGTCTGATTTTTTCTAGCCTATCGCGTAACTGTCCGATATGTTCTAGAATACTAACGGAGGGAAGCACCTCTCCTTCCCAGCCTTCTTTTAATACATTCAAACAATCCCGGGGTTGGCGCCCATACAGCAGCTCAAAAGGGGAAAACCCAGTGGAGGCTTGAGGCACCTCCCGGTAAGCGAACAGCACTAGGGGTAAAAGTTGGTCCCAGTTCCGACCGTCCGCGCTGACTACCTTGCGAAGCATCTGCTTCAGGGTCTGATTAAAACGTTCCACCAGCCCGTCTGTTTGGGTGGTATACAGACGTCTTGAGATGCTTAATGCGGAGCAACTTGGCCACCTCCCTGAACGTATACGAAGTGAAGGGGGTTCCTTGATCCATGAGGACTTCTTTAGGAATACCCACCCGGGCAAAGAGGGCTACTAGTTCCCGTGTGATGTATTCCGAATTGGCAGTGCGCAGGGGAACTGCTTCAGGGTATCGAGTGGCATAATCAACCATGACTAAGATGTATTTATGGACGTCGGTTTGAAGGTTCCAGGGGTCCTACTAGATCGATCCCGAGCCTTTCAAATGGCACGTTGATAAGGGGGATAGGGATGAGAGGAGCACGGTCCCTTCTGGGAATCTGGCGCCACTGGCAGACTGGGCAAGACTGACAGAAGCGCCTGACCTCCTCGTTAATCCCAGGCCAATAAAATCGGAGTTTAATTCTCTCCAGTGTTTTCTCGGCCCCGAGATGGGCGCCTAGGAGGTGGGCATGTGTTAGTTCACCCTTGCCGCCGGTAGGTCCGCGGGACTAGCAACAACTTCCAAACCTCACCTTCCTTTTCCGCTACTTGATACAACAATTCGTTTTCTAAGACAAAGTGGGGTCCCGGTGGTGTGGAATCAGCTAACAATACATTGTTTGTGGATACGATCGCATTCCGGGCGAACATCAGGGAATCATCATTCTACTGTTCTCTTTTAAATAAAGCTGGCATGGAGCGGAACTGATACTCTACGCCGGCTAGGAAATCGGGGCCCATGTCTTCCTCTGCTGGCTCCTCCTCAGCTTGCATGTCCGGGAGGAGGTCCGGCTGTGAGGACGAGTCCCCTACGTCATCAACAGTCGCCGAATGTACACAGTGTGGGAGCAGCTGGGAGGGGACCCTGTCCCTCCATGATCAGACCCAACCTGTCTTCCGGAGTGGTGGCGGCTCAACCGCATTTCCTTTCCGACCAGTCATGTCCTAGTATAACCGGAAAGGGGGGTTCGAGGAACACAGCGACAAATATTTTTTTAGGTTCCCCTTTCCAGGTTATGTAGCAATATGCAGACCTATATGACTTGGTCTTCCCATGTATACAAGTTACTTTCGTATTGGGGGCAGCCCACTCTCGCGGCAGAACATAACGGCGAGCAACAATGGTGATGTTACTCCCAGAATCAAACAATGCAACCACCGAGTGCCCATTAATTAACACCACTCCCGTGTTTTTTACCGCCAAGGGATTCGACAGAGCACAATACCTGTCACCCCGCATCCAGCTGCAGTCCACGAGCCGACGATATGCCCCACCTCACCACATTTGAAACAGCGCGGCAAGGGGGCTCTGTTGTGTGGTTTAGCAGGAGCCTCCACGAGTCGGTTCACCGCCAGCTGGCGCGCGAGTACCTGCAGAAGGCTGTCCATATTCGAAAAAGGATATCTCCGGACCTGCTGGGCGAGATACTCCGGCATGGCGTATAAAAAGGCCTCACACACCACCAGCTCAACCACTCGTCGAGCGTCATTCACGTCTGGCCGTAGCCAGCGCCCGATTTTGCCCCAAAATTCAAATGCCTATGCCCTAGGAGGCCCGTTGGGGTCGAACTGCCAATGCCGCCACTCCCTCGCGTGCTGGTCGGAGGTTACGCCATAGTGCTTGAAAATCTCTTGTCTCTGGAGGTCGTGATAGGCCGGCTGTGCCGGACCCTTCAAGTACGGGGCCAAAATAGCGGCCAACTCCGCACGCGGCAACTGATTGCGGGTGGCCGTCCTCTCAAATATGGCTAAATACGATTCGATGTCGTCTGCTTCGGACAAAGGCAAAATAGGAGAAGGCGGCGGCCGAGCGGGCTCTGGCTTTACTGTTTCTGCCGTGGCCAGTCGTCTTCGTGCATCCGTAAGCTCCGCCCTCGTGGTAGCATGCTGTACCTTCAGTGCCTGTAGTTCTTTGGCCAGAGTTTTCAGACCGTGTTCAGGTTTTGTCCTTCGGTCATCTTTTCGGACTGTTATCCTGCCGACTACGCCACTGTGAAATAAAGGACATACTCGCATCAAGGTTTGGGGTTTTTATGCCCTGTATACTGTAACAAAAGGAAAAAAAAACAGGTGGTCTTCTCAAACAAAAGTTGCAAGAGGTTAACAAAGACAAAGATGGCAGATTTGGAGGGACAATATAAAGAGGTGGACTGGAAATTAAACATGATGGCTGCTGCTAGACGTGATGGTGGATGGGAGTGTGACGTCATCTTTGGGGGACCAGAAGGAAGAAAGGAACTCGAAAGTGGAGACTGTTGTTTACTCAGGCGGTGTTATGGCGGCGTCGCTTTGTCTTTTCTGAAGAAGAAAGGGAGAGAGATGTTAGTACGCTGTCTTTGTCCCCTGACGGGTCTCATCGCGCTGCGTGTCAGGTCCTTCAACTGCTCCCGATGTGCTTGTGCGTGACACAATATATACAGTATATATATATATATATATATATATATATATAAACACACACACACACATATAATATCATTTTTAATGTAGGTAGATCATTTTGACCTGGTCATTTTAAAAGTAGTTAGCAAGCCAAAAAAAGTGTGGGCACCCCTGATCTAGCACTATCTCCTCCAGCCACTGGCCATGTGTCCCACCTTGGCAAGTGAAAAATCTTTTAGAAAGAGAATTCACTTCTTGTGTATTGTTGCCAAGTATTGTGTCTTTTTGCTTTAGGTTTTACAAATCTAAGAATACCTGTGATGGATCAACAAAATTAACTATTTGAAAATTATTGGTATATTGATGGTGATGTGCAAATAGCTTCAACATGAACTTAGTAGAGGTTGAAGTATCATTGATTTCAATCAAAATAACATTAGCACTTTCACACAAATGAGTTAAGGCTTTCAGTTAATTGGAGAAGGGTCAGAGATTGGAGTAGCATTCAATTTGTACTTGTCTGTCTTCCGTCACTATCAGATTTATGGAATTTTAATTCTGCATTAAGCACACTGAATGGTTAATTTAAAAAATATAACCTATATTTTCATAGCCTTATTTACTGAGACCAAACTCATTCAGTTTGTCAAACAGTGTCACAGAATTGGGCACAGCATTTTTATATCTGCAATTTTATCTAGCCCAAAATATTCTCTTAATTTGCTTTTAGGCAGCAAACAAGCTGTTTCCTAGTAATAAATAAAATTGCACAAATGTAAAAAAAAACTCAGCTTTTACACACAGTGTCTCAATGTTTTTCAACTTAGTCATCCAGTCTCAAACCACTTCTTAGTGTGAGTCAGAGTCAAAATGTTCAAATCAGGGGCAAGTGTTTTAAAATTGCTAAAATTACATCAAGCCTAACAAACAGTGCATTTTTTTCCTAATGTACTGTATGACGTGCAGAACTTTTTAAGTTATAGTTTTGTCATTAGTTTCCAATGCATCATGTGAGAATGATGCATATGCTAATGGGCCAATTGACTGATTGTCTTCTTTCTCTGTTCAGATGCATGTCACCTTACATTGGACCCCAACACGGCACACACACGCATTTCTTTATCTGAAGGTAATAAGAAAGCAACATGGATGGAAGAGGCTCAGTCCTTTAGTGATCACCCTGACAGGTTTGATTGTAAGCTCCAAGTTCTCTGTGCTGAGGGCCTGTCTGGAACCCGCTGCTACTGGGAAGTGGAGTGGAGAGGTGGGGCATGGATAGGTGTCACATATAAAGGAATCAACAGGAAGGGACGGGATCTTTCCTGTCTTCTTGGATGGAATAACAAATCATGGAGTTTATTTTGCTCTAGTTCAAGCTACATTGCTTGGCACAATAATAACAAGACAAAGATCAGTGCTCCCTGCTTCTCCAGAATTGGGGTATACCTGGACTGCCCAACTGGTTGTCTGTCATTTTATTGTGTCACAGACACAATGATGCTTTTGCACAGGTTCATGGCTACTTTTACTGAACCTCTATATCCTGGTTTTGGACTCCACCCTTATCTTGATTCCAGTGTTACAATCTGTGCTCCAGACCAGTCTTCTCAGTTCTGACTTGTCCCTGTCTAGTGTAATCAAGTCTGATGTAGAGATTGAATAATTTGCTTTTCTTTCTTTCTCTTTCTTTCTTTCTTTCTTTTTTCCTTCCTAGATTTGGGCCCTGTCAAACTTCTTTTTTAATAGTATTCAATCATATTCACTTCACAAGTCTTATTTTTTACCTCTTGTTGAGTATTATTTAAACATGTACTCTTAATATAAAGGCGTGCATTGTTAGATAATTCAATCAGGGGACCAAAGTGATATTTGATCAGAAAGTTTACACATTCTGTATTGCTGAAAAGATTTTATGTTCATTGGGCATGGTACACGTAGGCAGTGTGGTACAATGGCTTGGACACTGGACTCTAAACTACTGAGTGAAGTTTTTGCTTTTGCCTCTCTGTGTACCGTGGAGCAGTCTGTGCTCTAATTAAAACAAATGTGTAACATGTCTTGATCTTGAGTGTTGTTAGATAAAAATCATCTAAATATACATTAACAACCATAATAATAATAATAATAATATAATCTGGAATGTCATTGGAACCTCATATAGGCCAAATGCAAAAGAAGCCCTAACTGTTGGTGAAAAATAAATAAATCATTCCTTATTTACCTGTTTTAGACCTACCTGTTCCCAAATACCTATGCCTCCTCTACTGCTTCAACTTAAATTTTTTCTTTCTCATACACACTTTTCAAATTGATGTTAATGAATTTTGAGAAGAAGAAATTTTACACTTCAAAAAGGATCCTTATTGTAATGTCCCTTGTCCTCCAAATGCTGTGTTGCTACTTATCCATTGGCAAAACGACATTAGCTAAGTACTGAAATCTGTAGCTCTGTGACTGATTGTTTCCACCTTAATAGGAATTTCTAAGAAAATGTAGCTGCTGCTAAATTAATCTTCCCTAATTCCCTTTATTGCCATTGCAATAATTCAGGAACATATTACAGCAAGAACCAAATAAATATTTATGCAGACAAGTATCCACATATTGTTATTATCTCAGATGTGCTTACCATAATGAAACAGTTTACTTCCTTGAGAGTCATTACAAATCAAGTGGGCTTTCCCAGACCTGTTCATTTTTTCAGCTTTGTTTTATTGCCATAGCTTTTTTCCTTTTGTATTATTGTTCCTTATTGCATGTTTCTTTAATGATTTAAATATTTTGAGCCATATATATTTGCAAGTAGGGCCGAGTGCCACACCTACTGCTGACTGGAGACAAATACCAAGGTGAAATGACAGCTTAGTCAAGGATAAGTCTTCATTCACTTTCTCAATCATAACTCCCAATTCTACATTAATAAAGAAAACATCTTTCAATAACAGTTTTATATCTGTAACAATATTTGTTTAAAGTTATATATATATATTTGGGGGACGTGTGCAGTTTTCCAAGTAGCTCTACTGCAGTTTTATCCTTTGCCCTTTGACAGGCTCTCTCACAGTAGCATCCTTCCCATTTTCCATTATGTGGTTAATGAAAAACATTCGACCTCTGAGGACCTAATTAAACCTTCCATATCTATTTGTCAACAACAAAATTGCTCTGTTGTTCTTCTTAAAGACGATGAGGACAATTAACCAATTATACAAAATGAAATGAAGTAAAAGCTTGTTATTCAAAACATAGCAGTGCAGAACAAATAACCTTTGATAGCACCCAAGACTCTGCTAAGCCTCAGTTTCTAGCAGAGAAACTATCAATCTACAGGATACATCATGAGTATGATTATTTTAGGCTACAATTTCTAAGTAATAGTTTTTTCTGTACTTCAGGATGAAATTTCAAAATAAAGTAATTATTAAATTCCAACATCTGCCCATTTAGAGTGATTCAATGTGTTATTTTTTTTTTTGCTTGAAATGAAAGAAAAGAATGAGAATCCATGTTTCATTCATCGTTTACAGGACTATGCATTAGCACCACTACCTAAATCTGTTAAGATCTGGCATGATGTGAATGGTATGTGCAATTCTAAATTTGCCTTCATATTTTATTGTACTTTCAATGTGTTTACATTTTGATGATGTCGTCGTTGCTTGTGGATGTCATCATCACAAACTATTGCACACCAGTCATAACATGTAAAGCTGTAACAGAAAAGACAAGCAGTAACTAAAATTTGTAAAACAAAAGAACACTTACCCTTAATGGTTTTGTGAATGCTAAAGGTCCAGAGGGCGTCTTGCCATTTCATTTATTTAACCTCATAACAAGTGTTACCTAGCTACATACAGAGAGTGTTTGGTAAGAGGCAGGGCAGGATGGAGGAAGGAGTGACTAGTGATATGGTTTGGGACAAAACTTGACAGTAAACCATAAATCTTGTATAATAATACCACCTTTAAAATATGTGTTACTCCCCCAGAAGCTGAAATCATTTGTATAAATTATAGATAAATGTTAATTTATTTAACCCTAACCCTAACCCTTACTTCACCTTTTTTTAGTGTGTTCATGTCTTTCCTAATGCTTTTCTGTCTGTCATTTTTCAGTTTGTACAGTTTTGTGTTGGACCTTCTACTACTTCTACAGTACTTGTTTCTCCTGAGGTGCATAGATGTAAAATATCATGTAATATGTTCATGGAGAGTTGTAATTCATTTTAGCATTGCTGTAGTCTGTCTTTGTGCTGATTAAAACAACACTAAAAGCAATATTGAGAGCTCATTGTGGCTGCTCCAGTTATACTAGTCCAGAGATACAATTAAAATAGAACGTCTCCTTCGCTGTCAAGGTGCATGGATATTGAGTAAAAACTGTAATCAAGACTCTTACATATAGAGAGATATGAAGGGAGTTAACAACACACCAGTCTCTTAGTATTCAAACTCAGTCCCTAGTTTTTTTCTCTGCTTGGTGTAGAATCTTGTGCGAGAGCCCATCTAACAGAAATCTTAAATTCCTTTCTCTGTTTCTTTCTTTTTTCTTTCTTCTTTGTTACCCTAACATGTACTCTTGCAGCTTCTGATATATCTATGAACTTTTTTCCATTACTCAAATTAACCTTCATGACAACACTCGGCCCTAAAAACATCCTGTTTAAGTTAGAGAGCCTGGACTATCTTTCCCTTTCCTGAAGTTAGTTAGTGTCCACCTCTTAACTTTGTGGCAACCTTTTCTGTTTTATAATATGGGTTTTAATCTTGTCAACTGTTTACCCAGTATTTAACTGTCCTTTTACTTACACAATGGCTGCACAACATGTCTATTTTTCTGGGCCAGCACTTTGTCAATGACTCATTCCTTCTCGCTCTGCATTGTTGCCTAAGCAAAGGTACACTGAAGCAGCAGTGTAAGATTTAGAAGAGGACGTAAATATGAAAATTACTTTTTTAAATGTACTAGGAATGCACTAGCTTGAAAAGCAGAGTGGCACAGCATTCATCTGCTGGTAAATTTGAGATGTTTGATGATACTCCATCCATAATCTGTGATTTTATTTTTCCTATTGATGCTCATAAAAACTGCAATTTTAACCCTGGCTTAATAGTTACATCTTACAGAACACTTTTTGCATTTTGCAGTCTTGTGGGCCTATATTTTATTTTGCTGTTTCATTGTGGCTACAATCAAGAGATTACAAATGACATCATGAAATTGCAGTTTATGTATCCTACAAACAATTTCTGTGTAAAAACAACCGAAACATGAATCTGAATCAGCATGGGACCTAAAACATAACTTTGAATTAATTTTCTAAAGGTGAATTTTAAAAATTGCTGTTGTCCTTGGTCATCTTCAGAATGATTGTTAGGATATGTGGTTTATTTGTAAATATTAATGTTCTTTATTATCTGTGACATTGTCTTCATAAAAGACACTCATTGGCCACCTTATTACATATATAAGCATGCTATTGCAAATAGCAGAGTACTCCTAGCAACCAATCAGCAACTAGGTACATAAAGCATGAAGACATGTTCAAGAGGTTTGCCATTGACCAAATTTTAGAATTGGCAAGGTGCATGTTCAAAGCATCATTAATGATGGTAAGACAGTCAGTGCCAGATGTGTTGGCTACAGCTGAAACTGTTGCCCTCCTGGAATCTTCATGCACTTATCATGGAGAGTTCAGCAATTAGAAGAAAAATCATCCTAGTGAGCAGAAGTTTACCCCTTGTCCACTTAAGTGGCCAGAGGAGAGTGGCTAGTCTTTTTCAACCACACAGCTGTTAATACTCAAATTATACCTCTTTAAAACTGTGCTGTACAGAAGGGACAACATGCCAGACCTTAAAGTGGATGGATTGCAATAGTGGAAGGCCATTCTGTTTTCCACTTCTGTCACTGGAAAGAGAAAGATGAGGCCACCATAGTGGTCAATTGGTCATTAAATTTAGAAATTTTCATGATTAGAAAAATGTATCTTGGTTTCTGTTGGAGATAATAATTAGAATCTTAAAATAAACTGTATGAATCCATGAATATAACATGCTTTGTTTCAATTGTACAAGATATTCATGATAGCATATAGGTGTGGATTTTTTCATGGCCTACATTAAGCTCCTTAATGTTGCAGATGAGTGTAATTTAAATGTTAAAGCATTCCTAAGCATTGTTGTTGATCATACACACATCTTTATGGCCACAGCCCGTTTTTAAATAGATTCTATCAAGCCAGTTCCAAAAATATACTGTAAATGTGACTTCAGTTTACACCAATGGTGTGCAAACTCCATAAATCACAATCCAACTGAGTGCATTTTGGATGAGGTGGAGCTGGAGGTTTGCAGCAAACAATATGCAGGAATTTTCTGACGATATGAATCAGCATGGACCTGAATCATAGAAAAGGTTTCCAATACTTTGTTGAATTCTTGTCTTGAAGAATTTAACGAGGCAAAAGGGGGACGTACCAGTACTCGACATGTGTGCCTAATAAAGTGGCAACTAAGAACCAGACAACAGCCTAAGGACAAAGAGTGGATTGTTTCTAGAAGGGACATTAAGCAGCTCCAACATATCAATGTTGAAAACAAAGAAAGCCAGTGCTACTGAGATGAAAGGAACAATAATAGCTTAGCTTAAAAGTCAGTTCAGGCCAAAGAAGTTCACTACTCATGTATTAATTTAATAAAATAGAGTCAAGATTGAAAGAACACAGTCCTTGTGTCCTCAGTGATTAACTTCAAATGTGATCTTAACAACAATTGAAGCTGATGTGAAGAAGATTACAAACATATACTATGATCTGAATTTTGAGGGATATGCCTCAAAAATAGAAGTGAGGAGAGCAACCTGCCATCTTTTAATTGTAAGAATCTGAAACGTTCAGACTGGGTTTTATGCTCAAGTAGCAGATAGTGCAGCTAGGTTATGAGGTTGATGATGCTGCCATAATTTGCTAATCTGACTTGTTGCTCTCGAACGCAGTATGATGTGTTTTATCAGGTAGGGCCTATTAATCCCCTCCTTTGATTCACTGTGTAGATTTGCCTGTGCACCAAATGCATGAGTTAGGTAAATGGCTGTAGTGTGTTCTGGCCACATAAACAACATTGGTTAAACCTATCACTGAATGGTACAAAAAAGTTGTTTCTTTAAACTTAGCCTTCTGACAATATTGTTTAGAAAGCAATTAGCATTGACATAACAAAGCAAACAATAAAAGGTACTTTAAGAAAAGTTCTGGTCCTGTCTTCTGAATGTTACTGACCATCATGAGTAAGGCATTTTATCGGAAGACCCCTCTCGACACTGCATGGGCAATTCTTAACTTTTTTGTATTTTTTCTTACTCAAAGTTAAGCTGATACTACATATTAATTATATGTTTCCATAACATGCTTAAAAGAAATGATAAAATCTTATACTCAAGTGTTTTTCTTTCCTGCATATCAGACTGTTATTTTATGTCATTCACACAGTTCTTGGCAATATGAACTAATTTCCTTTCAAACAGTTTAACTTGAAGTTAAAACAGGACATTGCAACTTTAGGCATCAAAAGTGCCTTGAGAAAGATATCTCCTTTCCATCTTACTAAAAGGACAAGTACTGTATCTGTGTGTCTGGACGGTTGTTATGTCCCTGTCATTCCAAACGGATGTCACATCGCAAACATTTGTAGTAATAAAATGCATTGCATTTTCATTCGACACATAAAAACATAAGAAATGCTTTTACGAATCCCATACCAAATGGCACAGAGACATATGCATTGCATTTGTCATTCCAACAGATGGTGTATCACAAACATTTGTAATGATGTATTTTATTACTAAAAATGTTTTGTGATGTACTATCTGTTGGAATGACAAATGCAATGCATTTTGTTACTGTATGCATTACAAAATATATTCCAATAGATGGTGCACTGCAAATGTTAATGCTGAGGTCTATGTTGATTACTTAGATGGGGATCACAGGTAGTATGAAATAAAACATCAGTACAAACATACAACATAACAGTTATCATTAGCCAGCAGCCAACAAATAAAAGAAACAAATATAGATATGGTTATCAGATAATTTTAAAATATGCAAAGATTAAAGGTCAGATGTTATTACCACACTGAAAAGGAAAGGAGTTTAAAGATGCACAGTTTTGGCTGTATAGCCTTTATGAGGTGTGCAACTGAAAAGGGAAGAGCAAGTAACACATATAGGGGAAAAGATGGCACAATACCAGGGCAATTGAAAGTAGGTGAGAAAAATCTGCCATTAGGGAAGATGAAGGAAGAGATTAAAAGGTTAATCGTTCATTAAAACCCAAAGAAATGAGTGATCCCAGAGTGAGATTGAGCTTAGATTCTTCTGTTTTTCTTTGAAAAGTTTCTTAAAAGCCCTGTGAAAGAACACAAAATAAGAGGTCTGTTGCATTTTAAAACACTTTTAGGCCCAAGATGTCTGGTTGCTTCATCTCAAGGCTTAAAGGAAAAGTACTGTTATGAAACCTAATAATTGTAGTCTTGATAAATCTTTTCTGTACGTGTGATAACAGTGGATGAGCAAAATGTTAAAGCTTTATATTTCTATCTTGAAGCATTTAGCGAATCCACATGGGTTATTTGACATCCAGTGACTTTGGAAGCAGTGCCTCCTAATCATCTTTGCAGTTTCTTGTCCCTAGCATACCACAGAGGTGTTACCTAATAGACAGTAATGCAGATGTTCAAAACACTTTCTGTAATAAATCACCAGAGTAGGGTAGCCACTTTAGCATTGCTGAACCTCTTTAAGAAACAACTGCCTCTGGTGTGGTTTCTAACCAGATTGCTGAAAGTGGTGATATTTACTAACTTTAATACTAACTCTAACCTCTACAACCCAGCCATTGATTATGCAGGGAAAGAAGCCCATTTAATTCCAAAAAAAAGAAAACTTTTAAATAAAACATCTGCTTGATGCTGCTCTCCGGCTGGGACACTTCCCCTAGAAACAGTGCTCTTTTAAAGGATGCACCTTCTCTCATGCTCATTACAGTGGTCAGGTTCAAAATGAAATGCCATCTTCCGGGATTGTCTCCCTTTTATACTGAGCGCACTAAAAGGGGTGGGGCTTCCTTAGTTTTGTTGCCCTCAAGGGGGCCTGTGAGGGGAAAAGGGAGACAAAACTGTTAGCGACAGTGCCCCCTCTCATCCCGGGGTGGCACCACATACCTTAGGTGGCCCTATAAGGCAATCCTTTTGCACACAACCATGACAATATACAGTATAACGGCGAGAAAAATCTTTTCAAGTCTGCTCACAGTTCATTGACCACATCTTTTTATTACCTCCTTCCTACTTGTGACTTCATCAAAACCTGAGATGGGTTTTATGAAATTGGTGTCATCAGCAAACATGAACAATCCAATCCACATTGAGCAAAAGGAAGGAACCAGACCTAGCTAGGGCACCAGTCTACAACAGAACCAGTCTCATGCACATCTGTTTTCGCTCTGGGCGTATTTGAAATTAACTGTACATCTAACCAGGTTATATTTACATGTGTGTTGGAAAAACAGATATGTGATGTGGAAAACCACCTGTGTTGAGGGCAAGTGTACTGGAAATATTAGAGCCTATTCTCAATGCCAGGCCTTGAACCATAAAAGCTCTGGCTACACCAAGAAAATTCCAGGCCCAGTGCTCTTAGCTTTAGTAATGAACATTGAAGGCATTATGGTGCTGAGCACTTAGTTGAATGGGTCTTTTGTCCACATGGGATATACAAGTGCACTGGAAATTGCATTACCAGTAGATCAGTTTTGGTGAGTCAAATTGTAAATTCGACTAGAGTAGCAAGTAACATATCAATTGAAGAACTTGTAATTATAGAAGTGAGAGTGACAAGATACCAAGCATTTTAAGAATGTTTGGATAAAGGCACAATGCTGGATATTTTAAAGCAAGTTGGGAAAGTAGATGGGGAAAGACGTAGGTTGAAATTTTCAGTAAATCAGCAGCTAATTAGTTCAGAAAAGTTCTAAAGGCATTGTAAGGGATGCTGTCAGGAATGGCTGCCTTGGAGGTGTTAAAGGACTTTGTACAACTTCCACAGGGACCAAAAAGTTTTTTTTGCCTGTGCAATGGGAACTCAGAGGTCATTAATGGCCTCAAACTAGGCAAATGATGCATTTGACTGGGTAAGACGTTCTCAGATTTATAACACCATTGACTTTCCTTGTAAAGTCTGTTACGGTTTGTAGACATTGCCAAGCTCCTTGCATCACTGGTACTATACTATGTTTCTATGTTGTCTCTGCGCTGTTATTTAGCAATTCTAAAGGGCTTCTGGAGGTTGTAATTGGGCTTATAATGCTCTACTGTATATTTCTACAGATAAAATCAGAAAATGTGTCAGTCACAGTGAGGCATTATGCAAGTACATTGCTGTTGGTATAAAGGAGCCCCAGTATTGTTTCCTGACACACTTCTGCTGAATAATCCATTGGCTGAAAATCCTCCATGTTAGTGTGTCTTAAATATGGAATAGACCTGCCATCTCATGCACATATGGCATTTTTGACACACATAAAAAAGTGTACTCCTAAGCTAACATAACTGTCAATAAGCCTAATGGACCGGGTTAACTGTAGTTATTTAAGATATCAATGTTTTATCATGTCCCATTAGCAACTGGATGTAACCAATCATGTTAAAAGTTTTCTGATTATGTGATTATTTTAGGGTAACAGCATTCATCTTAAAGAAATAGCATAAAGGGTTGAAAAATGCCGGAAATCATATAAAGGTCAAGCGAACAACAAAGTGTACTGAAAGATGACTAAGATGATTAAGAAACAAGCAGATGCCCTATAAATGATAATAGTCTCCCTATTATAAAAAAAAATCTTGGAAGGCTTGGAAGGAGATGATATGTGATCTTGTTGGAAGACAATTTAAGTCACTTTAACATTACGTAAGACAAGGCAGTGAGACAAAAGAACAGCTGCTGCACAGGCTTTTAAATGATCGACATGCAGTGCAACAAGCAGAACTCACAGCTCGGCAGCAGAAAGACAGCAGCTGATCAGACCGCATCTCAGGAAAAATAACTGAACGATCACTCATCAGGGCAAATGCTCAGAAATGTTTAATTAACATGTCCACGTGAAGAAGGTGCACTACATAACATATGGCATGACTTTTGTTTACTGTGCATGATTTGCATCTTGCAGTGTTTCATTTGTATGTATGAGCTCAGTTATTAGAAGAATTTTCATCAGGCAAATTGTCTTATGACAGTGGTCCTTAGTTTTGGGTCTGGGGGCCTCAAGGGCTGAATTTATTTTTTATTTTTTTACAGCATTCTTCACAAAGTATAGGGTCACAGTGCTTGGAGAGAATTGTTGTCATTAACATACATTTTACTACATACAATTAAACTACATTAAACACTCAGTAAAGATCAGTAAAGCAACTGATTAACAACTAATGACACCATAAAGGACATTAAACAGCAATAAGCAGAAACGAAAACAAAATCTCAGCAGTATTCCTGAAGAAAATAAACCTCTCAGTGTCGATGGTCAATTAAAAAAGACAAAGTGACAGTTCTGATGGCATAGGCCATTTGGCCTACATCACTCTTGGGTAATTATAAATATTAAAAGTTAAATTACTTAACAAAAAACTATTATTACATACCTATTGGCTTAATTTCTATTCATTCAATTGTTAAAGGCTGGCCATGTTCCTTAATTGCATTCATAAATGTTTAATCATTCCATGCTTTCCTATCCAACTGACAATAAATAATTAGATGGTAAATATAAAGGCACCTGGTCTTGGTGATTCTGTTTCAGTGCAACAAAAGGAAAAGAAATACATTAAGAATGAATAAGTAATAATCTGACTTGTCCTAATACCAATGTTTGCAAACATGCAAAGCACACATTCTAATACATTAGAGGTATTTCAGTTGTCTTTCTGACTAACTGTCCATGTACCCAAATTTTTACCCATGTCATTTTAATGGTTTTGCTTTTTGCCTTTTTGAATTAAATAAATGAATTTTACATTATAATGTTTATGCAACTGAAGGCTGTGTTAAAGCCTATTCTAGAGTGCAATAAAATATGCAATATGATCAGGAAAGCCCAAATGAATATAAAGTACATGCAGGTCCCTAATGTCACCAGTACAACATTAGCTTGGAATCTTCATTACCATTTTAATGCCAGTGATGTAGCCCATGACATAATCAGATTCTCCAGCTTTATCTTGCTGTCTTGCTTCCATGAAGGACATTCTACTAGAACTTCCATGAAACCTGAGAAGATACCTTCAGCAGAATGCTGTATTGGCTCTGAACCATCAAGTCTCAGATAGGCGAGAGCCTCTATGAGCACAGACAAGTTTCCTATCAAAACATAAAATCACAGTGGTTTCTTTCTGGTGTGGCACTGTGACTTAAGTGCTGTGGTGATGCTTAACAAAGTTTGGAAAGGGTATTCAATAAACTGACCTCTAAAGTAAGAAACCCAATTGTCAGCATAGTGGCATAACAGCTACCATAGCTACCTTACAGAATCATGGGTTTGGTTCAAATCACAGTTTGGACATCTTCTGTCCAAGACCTTCTAAGGTCTTTCTGGATTTATTACTTTAGCTATTCTGATTTTTCATGAACATCTTGAAGACAAGTTTTAAACAGGTCAGTCCAGAGACATTCTTATTGTACTTGCATGTTCAACCATGACACATACAAACACTTTATGGTGCCACGATAAATAAGAATGTAATAAAATACCATTTAAATAAATAGGAAACCTAAATTGACCGTACTCCTTAATGGACTGGATATTTTGAAAACAGAATCCTTTAAATTTTGCAAAACTTGGACGTAAGAAATCAGCATTTGTTCTACTGTATTTCCATCTAGTATCTTAGATTTGCAGATTTAAGTATTTGTAAAGGTGTTAAGTCTTTTACACAAAAACAGGTGACACAGGGATGAGGTTTTCCTGCCTGACCAAACAGGCATCTTGGATTTAAATATCCAAATCCCACTGTAGTCCATGTGTAATCCGAATGTTCTCCTCATGTCTGTATGTTTTCCCTAAACCACCTTTCATTAATAAACCTGAAAGTACAGAGTTATAGCTCAGTGGTTTATATTCCATATATATGTTACACTAGGAGCACAACCCTGACTCAACAGCAGGGCCTGAACAGACGTCTTTATGGTACAGAATGCATTGTCAGCTGCTGGCTAAATATAATCAAAAAGAGCCCATCACAGCATTTGGCATCAGGACAAACTCAAAAATGGGTAAAAACACTGCTTGTGTGTGTCGGGGGGAGAAAAAGAAAAGGTTCAATTGGATCTGTGTATACCAGAACATATGAAATGTCGGAATTGTCTTAAATTCCCACTGAAAGCTAGTGCTAGTAGTTGGCAGTCAAACTTAATTTATAATAAATCAAAACTATAAAATCAATAAAGAAGGAATATTGAGGGGTAGATTGTGATGTTAGGTAATAGATTCAGCAGGAGCAGCATCTTGTAATTACTACCTATAAATAATATAGGTTTATAGGAGTATCATTGTGATATGCACAGTGAAGTTCTTCCCTCCATGTGCTAATAAACCTGCAAGACCTCACCACTCACCAGTGCCATATTAAGGCAATGTAACATTATACAACTTTTCCAGTGATTTTTCTGTCATAGCCTTTATTTACATAATGTTAAGAAGTCAGAGGCAGTTAGCAGCACGCACCTGTGAAGAGCAGTTATCTAGTCTGACATGCCGAGCTAGTCTGCAACAGATTCAAGTACAGTATGTCTTCAGTCATGTTGTCAGTTGTTTGTGCATGAGAGCTGACAACCAATGAATGCTTTTCTGGAAGACAATGGTGATACCAGAAATTCCAAAGTGGATGGACCTGGAAGAAACTGGGTGGGAAAACAATCAGCCTTTCCCCCTTGAATGTTACAGCAGATCAGTGTATTGACAAATGAACTATGGTCCATGAGGGAGTCTCCCTTGAAGTTTTGTGTGGCAGGATATATTGGTGACTAGCAAAATACCCGCGCTTCGCAGCGGTGAAGTACTGCCTTAAAATTTTTATTAAGAAGAAAATTAAACCTTTTTAAACTGAGGGAAAATATACCAATAATTATTTGTTAAGGATCTCTTTGTATACCACATTGTCAGTTCGACCCTCTGGTTGTAATATGACCAAGCTGTGCGCTGAGCTTACTTCTGAGCATGCAACATACAGTTGGCCATGTGAAAAGTAATCTTTTCTCAAATCTCACAGCTTGGATTGCTGCTGTCATAATCAGTTTGAGTTTCACGGTTTGTTTCAATTACGACAGTATTTGCAGGACTTGTGTTGAAGTGACATTTGGCATCTGTCAAGCGTTGTAAGCACACAACAGGTTTCATCAATAACCTCGCATCCAGCTTTTGAGAGTTTAAACATTCATAAACATCAAAGTGTCCTCTACTGAAATCATCACCTGTGAATCTAAGATGTTTAAGAGGCATTGGCGGTTGTCCAAAGGTGTAATATTTAGCCATTTCGGTACACTTGAAAGCGACAACCGAACAATTCAGCGGCAGCCATCAACTCACATGCAGAACCATAGGTGAAGGGCTTAAGCATTTCACTCTTCTAGTGCTCCTGTGTAGTATAATTATCTCCTGTACCGCCATCAGTCCACACCTTGAACCTGTCCCAGTCATTCAATACATAAGACACAATGTTCCTCCGGATATCAAGAGTGAGCCTGATATGGCCGCGCAATATGTAACACAGAGAATGAAAAAGGTAGGTGCCATCTCCGGGCATGGAAACCACTCGGTAAGTGACAGTTCTTTGATGGATGGTTATCACCTTGATAAACATGTTAATGGGGGTACGGTTGGAACGATAAAGGAAATGGGTACCTGAACAATGTAAAGTAAGTCTAAAATACCTACACAATAACTATAATCGTAATAAACTAACACTAAAATAGCGGAGAAGCCATGGATTAAATAAAAAGGCTGTAGTTATCAGCAGGGAGACGTGAATCCCATAACGAAGCAAGGACGGGAATGTAGAGACCGGAGCGACAGACAGCCCTATATAGGCAGGCAGCCAACAACGTGGGAGGTGTTGGGATGGGGGACCCAACGGCGCCTCACAAGGTGACCGAGCTGCAGGCTATGGGCGTACAGTATATATGTATGTAAGTAGGATTCAGTTAGCGTTGGGAACCCGCGTACCAAATTTCTTGAAGATGGGCCCATAAGTAACAAAGACCGTTGGAAAGATCAATATGGCGGCCGACAGTGACGTCATACCACTGATATAAGTACGTACATCGGTTTCGGTTAGCGCAGGGAAGCCGACTACCAAATTTCGTGAAGATGGGGCCATAAATAAGAAAGTTCAACATGGTGAACGTTGTCGACCGTTATGACTGTTACGCGTAGAATTTCGAAATGAAACCTGCCCCACTTTTGTAAGTAAGCTGTAAGGAATGAGCCTGCCAAATTTCAGCCTTCTAACTACACGGGAAGTTGGAGAATTAGTGACGTTGGACAGTTCAATATGGCAGCCGACAGTGGCGTCATACCACCAAAATAAGTACGTACATCGGTTTCGGTTAGCGCAGGGAAGCCGCCTACCAAATTTTGTGAAAATGGGGCCATAAAAAAGAAAGTTCAACATGTTGTTGTCGACCGTTATGACCGTTATGAGTAGAATTTCGAAATGAAACCTGCTTAACTATTGGAATAAGCCTGCCAAATTTCAGCCTTCTACCTACACGGGAAGTTGGAGAATTAGTGATGAGTGAGAGAGTCAGTCAGTCAGTGAGGGCTTTGCCTTATATTAGTATAGAATAGCAAATACCCGCGCTTTGCAGTGGGGACAGTGTTAAAGAAGTAATGAAAAAGAAAAGAAAACATTTTGAAAATAACCTAACATTATTGTCAATGTAATTGTTTTGTCACTGTTGTGAGTGATGAGTGTTGCTGTGATATATATACCTGTATATATATATATATATATATATATATATACATACATACATACATACACACACACACACACATATAAACATATATATATACATATCCATACATATATACATATACACATATAAACATATATGTATATACAGTGGTGTGAAAAACTATTTGCCCCCTTCCTGATTTCTTATTCTTTTGCATGTTTGTCACAAAATGTTTCTGATCATCAAACACATTTAACCATTAGTCAAATATAACACAAGTAAACACAAAATGCAGTTTTTAAATGATGGTTTTTATTATTTAGGAAGAAAAAATCCAAACCTACATGGCCCTGTGTGAGAAAGTAATTGCCCCTTGTTCAAAAATAACCTAACTGTGGTGTATCACACCTGAGTTCAATTTCCTGATTACTGCCACACCTGTTTCAATCAAGAAATCACTTCAATAGGAGCTGCCTGACACAGAGAAGTAGACCAAAAGCACCTCAAAAGCTAGACATCATGCCAAGATCCAAAGAAATTCAGGAACAAATGAGAACAGAAGTAATTGAGATCTATCAGTCTGGTAAAGGTTATAAAGCCATTTCTAAAGCTTTGGGACTCCAGCGAACCACAGTGAGAGCCATTATCCACAAATGGCAAAAACATGGAACAGTGGTGAACCTTCCCAGGAGTGGCTGGCTGACCAAAATTACCCCAAGAGCGCAGAGGCGACTCATCCGAGAGGTCACAAAGACCCCAGGACAACGTCTAAAGAACTGCAGGCCTCACTTGCCTCAATTAAGGTCAGTGTTCACGACTCCACCATAAGAAAGAGACTGGGCAAAAACGGCCTGCATGGCAGATTTCCAAGACGCAAACCACTGTTAAGCTAAAAGAACATTAGGGCTCGTCTCAATTTTGCTAAGAAACATCTCAATGATTGCTAAGACTTTTGGGAAAATACCTTGTGGACTGATGAGACAAAAGTTGAACTTTTGGAAGGCAAATGTCCGTTACATCTGGCGTAAAAGGAACACAGCATTTCAGAAAAAGAACATCATACCAACAGTAAAATATGGTGGTGGTAGTGTGATGGTCTGGGGTTGTTTTGCTGCTTCAGGACCTGGAAGGCTTGCTGTGATAGATGGAACCATGAATTCTACTGTCTACCAAAAAATCCTGAAGGAGAATGTCCGGCCATCTGTTCGTCAACTCAAGCTGAAGCGATCTAGGGTGCTGCAACAGGACAATGACCCAAAACACACCAGCAAATCCACCTCTGAATGGCTGAAGAAAAACAAAATGAAGACTTTGGAGTGGCCTAGTCAAAGTCCTGACCTGAATCCAATTGAGATGCTATGGCATGACCTTAAAAAGGCGGCTCATGCTAGAAAACCCTCAAATAAAGCTGAATTACAACAATTCTGCAAAGATGAGTGGGCCAGAATTCCTCCAGAGCGCTGTAAAAGACTCATTGCAAGTTATCGCAAACGCTTGATTGCAGTTATTGCTGCTAAGGGTGGCCCAACCAGTTATTAGGTTCAGGGGGCAATTACTTTTTCACACAGGGCCATGTAGGTTTAGATTTTTTTTTTCTCCCTAAATAATAATAACCATCATTTAAAAACTGCATTTTGTGTTTACTTGTGTTATATTTGACTAATGGTTAAATGTGTTTGATGATCAGAAACATTTTGTGTGACAAACATGCAAAAGAATAAGAAATCAAGAAGGGGGCAAATAGTTTTTCACACCACTGTATATATATATATATATATATACACAAACACACATATATACACATACATATATATATCTATACTAATAAAAGGCAAAGCCCTCACTCACCTACTCACTCATCACTAATTCTCCAACTTCCCGTGTAGGTAGAAGGCTGAAATCGATACTAATAAAAGGCAAAGCCCTCACTCACTCACTCACTCACTCACTCACTCACTCACTCACTCACTCACTCACTCACTCACTCACTCACTCATCACTAATTCTCCAACTTCCCGTGTAGGTAGAAGGCTGAAATTTGGCAGGCTCATTCCTTACAGCTTACTTACAAAAGTTGGGTAGGTTTCATTTCGAAATTCTATGCCTAATGGTCATAACTGGAAGGTATTTTTCTCCATTAACTGTAATGGAGTTGAGCTGGAATGATGTGGGGGGGGCGGAGTTTCGTGTGACATCATCACGCCTCCCACGTAATCACATGAACTGACTGTCAACGCAGTGCGTAGAAAACCAGGAAGACCTCCAAAAAGCGCTTAAGAAAACATGCATTATATAATTGAGAAGGCAGCGAAACAATAAGAAGCGAGCGAGTGACACATACTGTACAAGCATATTCATGCCTGCAGCTACTTCAGAAACAAAGCACGGTGTAAAACTAAAGTTTAAATTAAGTTCATAGACCGGCAGCCGCTGGCGTTTGTCATGCCCACGGGTAATCACGGGATACAAGTTTAATGAGAGGACGCGGGTATAAGCGACAGTTTTGATCACTTTGTAACTAAGTTAAAATTGCTGGTGAAGGCTGTGCTTATGCAAATTCCGAGACTGTGTTTGTGGGGATTGACAGTTAAGGTGGGTGGAGGAGTGACGTCATCATCTCCCCTCCCATTCACCTCATTTCGCTCTGAGCTGAGCTCCGCGGCTAACGCCGTCTTCCGAAGCAACTTCGTCACACTGCCACCAAATACTCACAGAAAAATCCACTAGTTAATACACACGCTGTGTCTAGAGTTTCTCCACACTGAATCCTCCAGGCACTACTTACAAAAGGTTACATTGACAATCGTGTTATTTTTAAAATATTTCCTTTTCTTAGCACAAGCACAGCTGAGAAGCTTCGATGCATGTGCTCCATAACGCGTTAAAAAATAATGCATTTAATCACACTTTGCATTACAAGCAAAGGGAGCTTTTGTCAATGCATGATTTCCTGGTACACGATTACATTGATCAGCGCATCCCGATTCATTTTACCCTCGCACCACCTTAGTTTGAGAAGAAGTATGAAAAAATATGAGGTTAACACAGAAAAACAGATCACCAATTCAAGCTTTATGAATAATCGATTCGCCATCAATAATTGTTTAGGTAAAGCCATCCTCCTTCCATTTTATAATTTTTCCGCCAATTAGCCATGATTAAATGAACGGTAAATAAAGTAAGAGCAAAGCGAGGGTGACTTATTTAGGCAGGCATATATATGACAGCAACACTCATGACAATGTCAATCATGTTACGTTATTATTAAAATGTTTCCTTTTCTTTTCATTACTTCTTTAACACACTACTTCTCCGCTGAGGTGCGGGTATTTTATATATATATATATATATATATATGAATGACCTCCAAAGAGCGCTGAGACTTTTGATATCATGAGCGTGTCTGCAAAACTGTGGTCTCCTGCCCAGCAAAAGTCGAGAAGCCAGCGCGCGTGCATAGCTGTGCCGGCCTTTGAGACGCTGACTGCACTTCTGCTTTAAGTCAAAGTGAGCACTTTTAATTTTTTTCATCCTCCACCTGCGCTATAGCCCAGACAAATGCAAACACGGGACCCCTTTTCTACACCACGGCAAAATAATATTAAGACGATTCACACTTTCTTTTGAACGTATACGATTATGAGGTCCTCACCTCGGATTATGAAGACACGCACACGAGTGGAGGACTGACAGTGCCATCACAGCTGATTAATGGCGGGGCGTCTCACCAGTCTACACAAGACCCACGCGACTGTCCCCAAAAGGCGATCATAACGTCAGCGAACACATCTCTCTATACTATATAAAAGAAAAAGGCAACTTTCCTTTCTTTACACCTTTTTTCCTTTTATGCCAAACCAAAGCCTTTCTCTCTTAACAATGCAGAGGACACAAAACTAATTTTCTTTAGATGCCGGTAAGGCACATTACCAGAAGCACAAATTTGAACGTTCACATAGAAAATGTAATTTCTATACCACAGCCGTCGTGTAGCGCCTTTCAAAAGGGATCTACTACCGAGAGATGATCCATATACATTTTAGCTGCTGTTAGTTACTTACATGTTGTGTTACACAGTCTTTAAAATGTAGTTTACCCAAACCACTCCAGTAGTGCTCAATGTACCTGTACTTGTTAAAACGTTAATGTTTTACTGTTTAATAACTTATAGACTATATTTTATTATTTTTCCCTTGCACTCAGTGACCAAAGCTATACACACACATATAGACACATACAAACATACACACAAGTATATGTATGTGTATATATGTATGTATGTGTATATATATATATATATACACACACACACACACCCCTATCTAGATTATATATATATATATATATATATATATATATTACACACACACACACACACACATACATACATACACACATATATATAATTTGTGTGTGTGTATGTATGTATGTGTGTGTATATATGATGTAGATAGGTATGTATATATATATATATATATGTGTGTGTACATGTAGATATGTATATAGATATGTAGATACGAAGATATGTATGTGTATATATATATATATATGTATATGTGTGTGTGTATGTGTGTGTGTATATATATGACAGCAGCAATCCAAGCTGTGAGAAAACAGTAAAAAGGAGGCATGTCAGGCGTGGTGGTACATTTTCTGATGCAGCTACGAAAACAACTTGTGGCGCTGCCGCCAAATACACAAAACAATTACTTTGACAATCATGTTACATTATTTTTAAAATGTTTTCTTTTCTTTTTCATAACTTCTTTAACACATGACATCGCTGCGAAGCGCGGGTATTTTGCTATATATATATATATATATATATATACATATCACAGCGACACTCATAACAGTGACAAAACAATTACATTGACAATCATGTTACGTTATTTTCAAAATGTTTCCTTTTCTTTCTCTTTCCTTCTTTAACACACTACTTCTCCGCTGCGAAGCGCGGGTATTCTGCTAGTACATATATATAACTGTTGCTGAGGGTGCCAGAATCCATCAAGGAAGAAAAATGAAAAACATTATTTTTACAAGATCTTAATTTATTTATCCATTCCTAAATAATTAAATGGGCAGGCTATTTCGTATCAGTGCAATACGCTGTTTGTTAAAACGGATGACTCCCGCTCTTACGTGCAAGTCTGCGTGGATATTATGAACTATCGTATCTGTTCAAGTTCTATTTAAATTTTAAATAGAAGGAATTTTTATTTAGTTGACAGAAATGTCTTTGGTAGGAATGTAAGTTAAATGTAGGCATCATTGCATACATTTTTCTTCACCACAGAAATGTAAAGAGTAAATTCACCTTACATTCCAACCAAAGATATTTGTGTCGACTAAATATAACTTGAAAAGATATATTGTTTTGAATGTGATCGTGCAATTCAAATTGAGTTGACGCGCACTACATCGAGCTCGCGTGCTATTGTGGTTTCGCCTGCGTGCCTCAATAAGTCACCCTCCCCTCGCTCTTACTTTTTACCGTTCATCTAATGATTACACTGAGTATGGCTTTACCAAAGCGATCATTGATGGCGAATAAAGTATCCATTATTCATAAAGCTTCAATTGGTGATCTGTCTTTCTGCGTTAACCGCATATTTTTTCATACGTCTCAAACCAAGGGGATGCGAGGGTAAAATGAATCGGGAAGCACTGATATATATGTATGTGTGTGTATATATATGTATGTATATATATATTGAAATAGTTTTACTGTGAAATAATGCAAAGAGTACGCGACACGTGGTTCGCCCTAATTTTAGGGTCATCAGGGGTACATACTCAGTGCACCCCCTCTCGGGAATCGAACCTCGGACGTCGGCGCTAAAGGCGAAGCCTCTTCTATTGCGCCACGGCATGTGGTTTCTCTATTTGAGAGTATGTAGATCAGCGCATATATATAATATATATAATATATATATATATATATATATATATATATATATATATACACTCGCCGCAGTGGAGAGTAGTGTGTTAAAGAAGTTATGAAAAAGAAAAGGGAACATTTTAAAAATAACGTAACATGATTGTCAATATACAGTAATTGTTTTGTGTGTGTTATGAGTGTTGCTGTCATCAAGGATTTGATTATCATTATTTCTTTCAATCAGGTTCGTATTTGGAGGATGTGTTGTGTTTAAGTTACATTCCGTGTTTGTCAACTGTTGTAAAGATAACAGGTTTCATTCATCGATTCGTTTCTTACTGCATCAATAAACAGCTCGTCTTCCTCTTTATCTGAGACGTGACACAATGCATGCACGGGTTTTTTTTTACACTGTCTTCCTTTAGCAGGACATTGACTTTTTCCACCGTGTGCTTTGTTTCCGCAGTAGTTGCACTTATGAATATGCTTGTATGTGTCAGACGCTTCATATTTTTTTGCTGCCTTCTCAATTGTGTAATTCGTTTTTTGTTCGGCACTCTTTGGAACTGTTGCATTTTGTCTGTGCACTGCGTCAATTTAAGTGAGCCGCTCGGTGTACATGCATCGAAGGTTCCCAGCTGTGCTGGTGCCATCTCGTGCGATGTCCACGGCTGTATTTAATGTTAGCTAAGACCCGGCACTTAAAAGTTTCTCTCGCAGTTTCGCTGAGTTTATGCCAAACACCACCCTGACCATCTCATCTTCGTCTGCATAAGCACAGTCCTTCACCCGTGAATATTTAACGGCAGTGTTTCAATTGGATTGCCGCTGACGGACGGCCTTATATGGGCAGGCACTAAATTATGTGGGAGGCGTAACTCCACCTCCTACGGCCATCAAGCAGACATCTATTATAGTATATGGACGAAAAAATAGGTTCCAGTTATGACCATTACGCGTAGAATCTCAAAATGAAACCTGCCCAACTTTTGTAAGTAAGCTGTAAGGAATGAGCCTGCCAAATTTCAGCCGTCTACCTACATGGGAAGTTGGAGAATTAGTGATGAGTCAGTCAGTGAGTCAGTCAGTGAGGGCTTTGCCTTTTATTAGTATAGATAAAACTACACTACTCCAATGATATTCCACTGAAACTGAATGTATGAGTGGTAAATATGTTTTTGTAATAATTTATTAATTAAGTATTCAATTACAGCATTGATCTAATAAAATCTAGAACTACTGATAATAGATTTCTGGCTGTCCCTGTTTACACAGGAACTCACTCTTCCTTCAAATAAACGTGAAAGATGACAGGTAGAAGAGATCAATGAACTAAACTGAAAACTGAGTTCTTGGGTGTTCAAAGTGTCAGCAAAACAAAGAAATAAATAAAAGAAGGAAAGCAGAAGATATGTATTGAAAGCCTTTAGTATGGAACTGTTAAAACTTGAAAATCAGTAGCAAGAATTACAAATAATAAACTTGCATACTGTATGATCACAATATTGTGCATGGACAGTTTTTTTCTATAAGATCACTGCAGAAAATGTGAAGTGAAGTCTAACAGCACTAAAAACAATAAACTGTTACTTAGCCTGTATTATAGAATTGTACTTTAAACACATTTATATAAGTGACATTAAATTCAGTAAACTGTAAACCAGTGAGTAGTGCACTCTTAAAGTGCCATGATACATAAAGAAGCATCAGAATGAACCCTTGGCGGCCATGGTAGACCCTAGTGTGGACACTGAACAAAGTGTGTCATTTAACAAGTATAGTAATCTGAAGAAACCATTACTGAGGTCAAAGAGTGCTACCAATCAGGCTTAAAGTGCACTGCAACCGAGATGATGGGATGGGGTCAGTATCAGTCAAATGAGCCATATTGAAAACAGGAAGGAGTTGTATCACTAGTGATTTCATGATGGAAGCATATAATGTTAACATTGATGGCATCTCCGTCTGCTATGACATAATGACATGAATATTATCCTGCAAAATTCCAACCTTCTCATTATTCCTCCAATCATAACATTTTGGGCATTTATGTTGGTCACATTACACAGGGCATGATTTATTAAAGGCAAAATGACAGCATTTGTAATTAAAATAAAAGCATATCTGTCTTCACTGACAAGGTTGTAGTGAGCTGCAACACATCTTGGCAGCATTAGAACCAAAGTGTGACAAGGCTCATGTGAGTGAAGCTATCACCAAGATGTCACTCCTCTTCTTTCAGTCAGTATATGGAGCCTTCAGTATTTGCCATTTCAATTTCACTGCCTAAAGACAGATTCACCTCATCATCACTGCTGAGAGGCATTTCTTATGAGACACCATTAGGAGGACAGGAGAAGACATGTCTACACCATTGCCCAGGTGATGCTCAGGTCTGACACCATGCAAGACACGCCTATATCATTCCCAGAGTAACGCTCAGCACTAATGCTGTTGGCACTTTTACAGCCCAAGAAGTCCTTAGGTCTTACGAGAGACATGTCTCATACAATTGCCTGAGTGGCTCTCGAAATTAATGCATTTAGCATGTATTTACAGCCCGAGTGATGCTCAGGTATGCTAAGAAGGTTAATAAGTCAGCCCAACTAACCTTAACCTCTCTTATTGATTCTCTGTAGTTCCCATTGGCTGATCTGCACCTGGCATTCTGTCAAGCAGAACAGCTCCTTCCTCAGGTAGACAGGAGAGATGTACTGATGGTTATTGTGAACCAATCTCCATCACCAGGAGGGACAGAGAGAGATGGGATGATTTACAACAACAAAATAGATGACATTAATCACTAGATTTATACTTTAAAACTGCGGTTACCAACCTCTTTTATATCCCACACCACTAGAAAATGTTTGATTTATGTTCACACCGTCTACAAAAGTAATATCACATTTAAAGATGAAGAAGCCAAATTTCTATTTTATTAAACACAAATTGAACAACATCAGTACTGTGGGTGAATAAATTGGAATCAAAAAATAATATTTTAATTTAGGGCATAAAATGTAAATATAAATTAAGCAGTTTACCTTTATAAATCTCAGTGATCTTGTAAATGTGTCTCCCATGAAGCTTAGATACTGGATTGACGATCCATGAGTTGGGGTGGGGTATACAATGAAGCATCAAGTGCCGCAAGGAAATTGCACACATTCAAAGATCAAGAGGTTTGTGGGATCTGAGACCCCCAACCATGCCCAAAGATAGCAACAGTTGCCAGCCTGATACTAAGCAATGAAACACAGTCGATGAGCTTTCATTTAATATGGCAGTGATACTGCCAGGACCATCAGCAGAAGACATGGGCAGAGTGTAACCAGCATGTGTTGCATCCAATTTAGTCCACCTTGTCCCCACTCCAACCCTGGGCAAAAATGTCAATCAAACCTCAAAATCAGTGACATTCAATGATCAGGCTTGCACAGAAATCAATGCTAGACCTCGCCCTTTGGTATGGATCATTGCAAGGTCCAAATTCCATTCTCTTAAAAATGTTATTTGTCTTTACAAATACTCCTCTTGAGGCAAGGAATCTGTGCGAATGAGCATTTCTGTGTCTCATTCACAGAAGATATAGCACAGGAGCACTGACAAATAAATGACCTAGAAATGATGGCACACTGCAAGACACTGATTGCGCCATGATAAAGTCAGAAGACTCCTCACTCAATTTTATCAAAATTGTAACTCAGCCTTCCTTTTTCTCACACCCCCAGAAATGCCATCTCACACCCCTAGTTGTGAACCCCTGTTTTAAAGTAATAAACAGCATTACAAAATAAGGAAAATGGAAAACAAATGTTATTAGAAGGTATAGGGGGAAATAGCATTGCAGTTTTTCACACTGATGCAGAGAACTGGGTTCTATTCCTAACCTGTTTTCATCATTTCTGGACACTCTAAACATGTTATTTGTTTTAAGGTTAGGTTAACTGGCAACCCTAAATTAAAACTGTTTGAAAGAATGTCCATACATGAATGTGCCCTGCAATGCACTGGTGTCACATGCACGGTTATCTGCAGCTGTAAAAGAAGGACAGGGCCCGAGTCTCTGCAATCCTGCAATGTACATAGTTAGTTCAGAAAAAATATGAATGGCTAGATGAGAACAGCAGCAGTTTAACCGAATGAGAGAAAGGAAATGTGATCATATTAATGTGTGTGGGAAATATAAATGATATTCAGAGGATAAGGAAAATATAAATGAGGAAAACACAAGGGTAACTGAATGGAGAGACAATATATGAGAGGTGATCAGCTTAATTGGTTAAGAAAAAAGCAATTGGATCAGCTATACTCAGAAAGGAAAATATGAATTTACTGACCAAGCTAAATTTGTTGAAGGGCAACAGAGGATGAGTTTGGGGAAGTTAGTGGGGAGAAGAAGAGAAAGAAATCAATTCACTGGGAATGAAATGGTTCACTGATCGGTGTTTCAGGGAGACATCATCAGATCAACTAGACGAGAAAGAATTAGACACAAGTCATTGACAAAAACTAGGCAGTAAATCTCAGGGATAGGAACAAAGATACGCGATATACTGTGTGGGTGGGAAAAATGGAGATGAGCAGTAATCAGCAATGGGAGAGGAAAAGTGACATGTGAGCCATAATTACCTCTGGGCTAGAAAAAGAGAAAAAAATATTGATTTTATTGGGTGATATATACAACATAGAGGGAAGCATGCAGTTTCACAGGATGGGCAAAGAGAAACACAATTTGATTACGGAGGCTGGGAAGAGAGAAGTAGTTTGACATTTTGAGGATATAATGAGACTAAAAATTGAGGAAAAAATGGGAGATACAATTAATTTTTTTAAAAAAGCAGAAACTTGACATATAAAATGTGTTGTTTAGTGTTTGTCTGAGTTAATAATGATATGTATGAAGAATTTATGAGTGGCCTCGTATATAATTGGAAGTATTTATGTTATAAGAGAATTGTGGCAAGAAAAAGCATTGAGATGTGTCTCTTCAATCTGTCACCTCAATTTCTATCACACTTAAAATCATCTTGAACAGCCTCAAAGTCTCTCTCATTTCATCCATGGTGTTCTTTGCTTTCTGGTGTCTTCTTTGGATCTCAGACAAGGTTGACATCAACTGGGAATGTGTAGACAAATGGGTGGCAGACATACATATTGCAAAAAAGTACTGACAATGTCCACCCTCTGCAATTACCCACTTATGCCACCACCACCATAACCTGAAATATTACAATTTTCCATAGCATTAATAGTACAACTGTTTGCCAAAAATGCCCTTTTCATAAGATGTAGAGGATGTCAAAGATTTTAGATAAAGATTTTAAATAAAACAGAAGAAAGCCAACAACAACATACAAATTGAAAGAAGAAAAAGAAACACCCAAAAAACCACTTCTCAGCTCTCCACATTAATCGACTAGTCTTTATCCTCCTAATCAAATATACACAACAGATCATACTGGTTTGAGACATCCATTACCACAAGCAGATTTTGCCACTGCATCTTTCCTTAATTAAGGTGAAGTGTTAAGGATCTATCATTTCTAATTATAAATCAGTGTGAGAGTCCGTTGTAATGAGTCATTCTATCAGAAATGCTATATACTGTATAATAAAGTGGCTTTGACTGAGGAATTAAGATGCAGCAGCTTCTCTAGGTGTGTAAAATGAGCTAATTGTATAAAACCAAACATCAGTTGTAGCAGATATTTTTAAAATTAGCTATACATTTCACATTTCCAAGTACATTGCACCATCTCACTATTTGTTTCTTAAGCAGGGTATGGGGTTTCTGCACTAATAAGAGGCTGTCAGCATCAAGGGTATTACCTGGTTGGGCACAGGAAAGACTAAAGTCTCACAGAAGACCTCAGGTAAGATACAGAGTACCACAATAGCAGCAGAAGTATTTGGTAAAGCAGAAGAATGGCAGGGCGGTGCACCCTGTAGATACAGTATGCCACAAACTTTAGAAAAGCAATCGGCGGGGCACCAGCACAATTGACAGAGTTTCAGCCTAGTGACAGGGCAAGCTCAGGCAACACTGTCATTGATTTATAGAGGCACACTGAAATCTAAGCAAGTGGAACATATTTATATCATAACATAAAATCTTGTTTTCCTTATTGTAATGATTATTTAATTATCAAAAAATCCGTATTTATGATTTTTAGCTTACTTTAAGAAATCTTGTCAAGTAGATTTTGCTTACACCTTTGGCAGATATTTTTGCTAAAGAAAAGCAAAACAACTCCCATTTAAAGTTTTTTTTTTGTCTAGTTTTTCTATATGCATTTTTTGCAGTGCATAGACTCATTAAACTAATTGTCCTTTTACCTCCCTTCCTGTTTAGAGTACGAACTGCCTTTCACTGGGGTCACTCCTTCTCCAGTTTTTTTAAGGAAACTTCAGTATAAGCAGCTAGAAAATAAATACTAATAACAGCATAAGAAATTCTGTAGGATGAATGAGACCAAATGAAGGTCACCAATTTGAAATCACTCAGGGTGAAGTCAAATCATCCTCCCTGAGACAGCAGAAATGAGATGAGATGTAAACTTGGGTATTTGGGATTACAAGCCCCCTTCTCTACCCTATAGTCAAGTAAATCTTTGTCAGCCAGTGGCCAATGTGGCCAATTTGGCCACTTAGCTGTGATCGAACTTCTCTTGTACAACAGCAAGCCTTTCTCAGATTATAGACACACCACCTGTTACACTTACCCAAAGTGGAAGGAAAATGTAAATAACAAGAAGATGGGCAACAATGGAACGGATGTGTTACTTTAAATGAGACCAAACAGACAGAGACTGAGGTTCACTGGCCTAGTTCAAAAAAACTACTAACAGAGGGTGTGAAACTCAAGAGAATTTGGTGCCAGGAACAGAAGGTGTGGAACACAAAAACAATAAAAACTGGATATATGGAAGGTAACAAACCCAGTTAGATGTATGAGTGGAAAAAAGATGGATATTAAAGAGCAGGAAGTAAGAACACTAGGAAGACAAGTGTCAAAAGAACAAGAACCACACAAACAGATGTGCATGCAGGAAGGATGCACGTCTCAAAAGGGCAAAGGCCAATAACATTATTTAATTGGCTAATAACAGTATTTAAAACCAGGTATGAACACACACCCATCCACCTCTTTATCGTTCTATGATTTAAACTAATAAACTAAACTAAAGTTCACACATGATTCTCATCTGTTTTTCTGCTCTCTCCACCTCCAGTTCCACGATGTTATGACTATGATGTCCACTCACTGCACACAGCAGAAACACATCTGATTGGTCCTGCAGAAGACCTTAAGAACTTCCTAGTGTTTTGTGTAGAGATTCTTCTGCAAATTACCAATGGGGCTGATCAATGTGTTACTTTTCCAGACTAGTGTGGCTTCATGTAACATTCACAGAAAGAGGCCTGGCAGTTGAGGCAGGACTTAACAGCCTGTCATTTTTTTACCTGTGCAGAAATCACACTCCACCTCCCCAGGCCATTCATGTTTTTTCAAAATAGATTGTCTGAATCCAGCTTGCTTAAATTGCTGTACAATCTCTGCCAGTATAGAGAATTTAAATCTATGCATCAATCTCTTCTTGTGTATCAGTGCTTTAATAAGTTAATAAGTTAAAGCAAAACGTGTTGTATTAGCTAGCTTTAGGTTATATAATTATTAAAATTATCCACTTTCCTGTTTTATATACAGAACTGTGTAGATAATGTCACTGTTAGCAAACACATTCGATGCTTCATAAAAAGTAAACCATGGATGACCAGAGATGTCAAGCTTCAGTTAAAAGAGTGCAACACAGCATTTAGGTCTGGCAATGACAAATTATATTATGTTACCATATCCAATTTGAAGAGAGCCATAAAGAATGCAAAAGTAGATTGATGAAGAATGATGAAGACTCCCAACATGTATGGCAAGGCATCCAGCACTTTACAGTAAAAACTATAAAGAAAGCAAATACCCAACCATTAGAAGCAGCGACTAACTAGCACTAACCACTTTTTTGCCCATTTTGAGATGGCCATCCGCCACACTGTTTACAGCATCTAATGCTTTTGATCTTATGTCTTTCACTGCCACTTATGGCATCAATGGGACAAAATGCAACATCTTGGAAACTCACTTTAATTGCTGTAAAATGGAACTACTCCACTATTTACTATTTATATTTTTCCACCTTCAATGTTTTGTTACTTTTATTCTTTTAGTGGTTTATATTAATGCATGTTTGTAGTTTAAAATGCAGAGTATATGTTGAATCTCTTCAAGATTCTGTTTTTATTATATTATACATACTATTTAGGGGACATACTAAAAAACTTCATTGTACATCTGTGCAATGTCAATAAAATACATTCTATTCTATTCTAAAGGCTTGTGTCTGTATTTTTATTTCTTCTAAGCAGCTAGAGAACCACTAGTGCTTATCAGCTCAAGGACATTTGCTTTTACTTACAGCAGCTTGGCCCCGGCTATCCTACCTCTTTGCTTGGAGACTAGCATGAGGTAATGACAAGCGAAACATGCTGTGTGCTGTAAGACAAACTAAACTTAAAACTTCAGCCTTGAGAGATGTCTAGACGTACATCGAGTAACTTCTGTTTGAGCAGCGTAGTATCTCATGTATGAGTCCTCCTTATTCCAATGTAAATGGTGGGATTTGATCAATAAACAAGTCTCAGACACCTGCACCAGGTAAGGAGTAATGTTGGCAAGTTTCGGTCAGATGATGGACACTAGAAGATGGACATTAGTGGTTTTTGGACATTAGGTAATGGTGGGAAGAACTCGAAGGAGCAGAGTATTTTTCATAGATGATAAATGTAATTTAAACCTATGCAGTTCCTATTTTAAGGACTTGAACCATGGTCATGTCTCTTTGCTACAATGCTATGTAATAAAAATGTATTCTGCATTCCCATCTGGACTATCAAGACTGCCTTCTTTTAAGAGAGAGAACATTTCTCCACAACAGCAGCATGATGTTTTTGCGCAGAGCAGGCTTAGGAGTGAAGGTCTCTCTGCACTGAAGGTAGTTGTAAATCTCAGTCATATCATAGCAAATTTTAATGCAGTCAATGTAGTAGCTGTGTCCACAAAGGGTCACTCATTCAGAGTTTCCAAGCACACCAAGCATGTGAGCAAGTCTTCCAGACCACAAGTGTCTGCCCTAGCCATTATGTCTCAGCAAGTGTCACCAAGAAAGAAAAGCAACAGCAAACAGAGCAAATTAGACAGATTGTATACAACTATCTACTGAACTTGCTTCAACAAATTTCATTGTGGGAAACTGAAGTCTATCTTGTAATCAATGATTGCAAGGTAGGATGCAAACTGCTGTTCACAGAATTATATAAGTATTTAATAATAGCTGGACTTACAGTATAACTGCAATAACAAATACAGTGGGCTCAGATTTAACTCAATGAAAATTTGTGTAACAGTCAAGTAAAAAAAGAACTAAAAGTATTAAAGCAAATTCACAAAAGTACTAAAGCAATGTCTGTCTGATGTTTTGGTGGCAGGGCTCATATGCTTCTCCAAATCAAAATACAGTCCAGTTGCCAGGCATGCTCTTTTCGCCTTACATTCCCTCCCAATTAAATCTTTTTTACATTTCTGGCCTCACTACTTTACTTCACTTCTACGATGTCCTTCTGCAATGCAGGTTCTCTGGTCCATAGTGGTTTCTGGTGACACCTTAATGAGATACACCCCAAGATCACCCTTTGGTGTGCCAAGCGCTCTCCCCAAAGAGAAGCAGATCACCATCACTCCCAGATTGTAGTCTTTCGCTGCTGGTTTCTGATAGCATGTTGTCAGCCAACCATATCTGCCTTCGGTCTTCTAGAAGCTTCCACAGCACCTTCCTCCCCATCACATAAGTGTGCAGTGGCAGGCCATAATTGCCAGTGTGGAGTTTCATTCTCTGGCTGTCTTGTAGACCCTGGTCTTGTGCTCCTTATGGTGATAACCGTACCCTGTAAATAAATGTATTTATGGTTGTCAACTATCATGTGCTGAATGTAAATGCATTCCCTTGATTCTGGTAGTTTTAGCTTTTCAATATTGACTTAAAATTTAACTGTCTGTCTGTCTAATTAAATTCAGAATTTCATTTTTATAGAGTATATTTTACACAGCGTGGTAGTGCTGCTGCCTCGCAGTTAGGAGACCCGAGTTCGCTTCCCGGGTCCTGCCTGCGTGGAGTTTGTATGTTCTCCTCGTGTATGCGTGGGTTTCCTCCGGGCGCTCCGGTTTCCTCCCACATTCCAAAGACATGCAGGTTAGGTGGTTTGGCGATTCTAAATTGGCCCTAGTGTGTGCTTGGTGTGTGGGTGTGTGTCCTGCGGTGGGTTGGCACCCTGCCCAGGATTGGTTCCTGCCTTGTGCCCTGTGTTGGCTGGGATTGGCTCCAGCAGACCCCCGTGACCCTGTATTCAGATTCAGCGGGTTGGAAAATGGATGGATGGATGGATATTTTACACAGCACTTGCCAAAACTAGTAATGTTTAATATGAGCTCTACTTTTTGAAAAGCAGAGTATTTTCAAAACCTGAATTTTAAGACCAAAAATGAATGGATAAGTTTAGCACATGTGTAATTTAAATCACTCTAGAGAGTTCCACTTTTGAGGTTTTCACAAATATCCAACATGGTGGCAAGTCTAAGAGAACTAGCATCTCCTTTCCACACTGTAAAATTTCACTGAAGGTTCTATCAAGTTCAGGGGTCAAATTGCTTCTAGATTGTTTTATTCAATCTGAAGTAGTTTATCTTTATTGGATAAAACAACTGAAATTGAAAACATGGCTATAGAAACCCAAGTTTAGTGCATTGATATTGGCATGAAAGTAAGTGTAATGTTTGCAGCATTAGAAGGGCCTGAATGCTAAAAAAAAGGAGTGGGGAAGTACTAAATTCCATGGTCCAAATAAAGAAAACCTTAAATATTTATTTTATTAAAAATCCAATATGCAAAAGAATGCAAAAATCAAATTAATCAAAAAAGCCCATGGCTTAGTGGTAGGCTTCAAATCCTGCTACGACATTGTCTAACCATGACCATGTCACTTCACTTGCCTGTGCTCTGACTGAAAAAGCAAAAGAAA
The DNA here is from genome assembly GCF_016835505.1 of Polypterus senegalus. Classification (NCBI taxonomy): domain Eukaryota; kingdom Metazoa; phylum Chordata; class Cladistia; order Polypteriformes; family Polypteridae; genus Polypterus; species Polypterus senegalus. The sequence goes on along the minus strand of NC_053164.1, from coordinate 155,918,312 downwards.
TACAACCAATTGTATTTCAAATGTGTAATAATAATAATAATAATAATAATAATAATAATAAAGGATCTATGAAGATACAAAATTTTAAAAAACATAAAGTTCAAAGAAAAGTTAATAAGTAAACAAATAATTTAAAATACCAAACTTATGTTGTCCGCATATTGATTTGGCAAAATTTTACTCTGAATATCCTTCCTGATGTAACCCTCCCCATTTATCTGGGCTTGGGACCAGCACGAAGAAACACACTGGTTTGTGCAACCCTTGTGGCTGAGTTTATGTGTGTGTGTTTGTGTGTGAATGAGAGGGAGGTCAGAGGAATGGTGAGGATGCAGGGACTAGAGCCGGTGAAGGTGGAGGAGTTTAAATACTTGGGATCAACAGTACAGAGTAATGGAAATTGTGGAAGAGAGGTGAAAAAGAGAGTGCAGGCAGGGTGGAATAGGTGGAGAAGAGTGTCAGGAGTAATTTGTGACAGACGGGTATAAGCAAGAGTGAAAGGGAAGGTCTGCAGGATTGTAGAGAGACCAACTATGATTTATGGGTTGGAGACAGTGGTACTGACCAGAAAGCAGGAGACAGAGCTGGAGGTAGCACAGTTAAAGATGCTAAGATTTGCACTGGGTGTGACGAGGATGGATATGATTAGAAATGAGTACATTAGAGGGTCAGCTCAAGTTGGACGTTTGGAAGACAAAGTCAGAGAGGCGAGATTACATTGGTTTGGACATATGCAACGGGGAGATGCTGAGTATATTGGGAGAAGGATGCTAAGATAGAGCTGCCAGAGAAGAGAAAAGGAGGAAGGCCTAAGAGAAGGTTTATGGATGTGGTGAGAGAGGACATGCAGGTGATGGGTGTAACAGAACAAGATGCAAAGAACAGAAAGATATGGAAGAAGGTGATCCGCTGTGGCAATCCCTAACGGGAGCAACCGAAAGAAGAAGACCAAACTTATATACTCAAAACAAAAGGTAATATAATAAATAACCAAACAAGCCCTACAAAACTAAGAGAAAAACAAGAACTAAAGCAAAAGGTTATGAAAGAAAAAGATGAAATGATCAACAAAGACTCACAATAATTTGAAATCATAAAACAGGAGCGAAACAACAATAGAAAGGAGGAGACATGAGGCAGTCAGGCAGCATATATAGAGCAATTCAGTAATACCTGAAGATCCTAATTGTCCAATAGTGAGAAAAGAGGCTGAGCAAAATTACCAAATGTTTCAATAAAACATAAGCAAAGAACAGACATGGGGGATGGAGGGAAAAAATAAAATTTGCAAAAAAAAGAGAAACACTAAAAAATCAAGGCACAATCGTAACAGCTATGGTTTGTGAACACAGATCATTCATTTTTAGATCATAACAGTTTATTTATTTATGGCTGAAAATATGATTTTTGTCTTGCTATAATGAAAGTAACTTCATATGTGTGGTAGCAATTGGTGCTTTACTAATATTTTGCTATGGTTTGTGAAGGAAAACATATTTCTATACATAAATATTGCTTGAAAATATGTTAGAAGGTTCTAGAAAACCAACGGAAGCAGGACAAATGAATTGCCAGAGAAATCATTGGCTGCTTCTGGGTTGAGTCCAAAAAAAGCATAAAAATAAACAAAATAGAATCAGGAGATGAGTTGGATCTCCAGAAGACTTAGAAGGTTGCCAATGCATGAAAAGAAGAAGATACCAGCATTTTCACAAAGAAAATCATCAATCTACCTCACTTGAATTTTCTCTACTTCCACCTGCTTACAATATATGCTCCTAAAAGTAAACAGATTTTAAAAACCTCAATGTGAACATTTGATTAACATAATGCTTCTTTTAGCTGATTGTAATGGAGAGTATAAGTAAAAAGAAAAATAGGTCAAGTGTACTGGGTGGTATTTGGTCATGAGTATTGGTGTGCATTTACTTGACGGTCACACTGTTACGTTTGTTGTGTATTATGGCAGTCCACATATGTTTTAATTAGTCTGTTTTTATTTCTAAATTTACTGTGGGAAAAGTATTTTAAGTGCTGAGAAAAATCACATCAGGCTTTGCACATGCTGTTTTAAGTTAGGATATTCTGTCTCGCAGAATATTCAACACAAGTATCATATGCCTGTTTTGAGACCAGCCTTCAGAGTGTTGTTCATCTGCAGCTCAACAGTTTCACCTTTAAATGTGACACACAGTAGGCCAGAGATGAGCAGAGATAGGGTTCACAGAATATAGTCATATGAAAGTATAGTTATAAACAAAATGATAAACAATAATACACTCCATCACATTGTGGTATTATGTTTCAGCCAGGGTTAGGGTTAGGGTTAAATGACTGTTTAAATTTTTTATGTTAACATTGATGAACATTTAGTTTCTTTATATTTAAATTTATTTTTCCGTGTACCATGTGTTTTGTCGGTGGTCCCCCGAGAAGCAAGACCACCTGCTTATCATCATCAAGGAACAGACTTCAGCCCTATGAATCCAAGTAAACCCCACAGTCCCTTACAATTCACTAATTGCACAGACATTTTGATGACTTTCATTGTGATTTTTCTGTGCTTTGTAACTTTTTTTTAACCCTGTGCCCTGTGTTTGACAATTCTTTGGATTTGTATTTTGGAACATTGTTTGCTTGGGAATGTCTTTGTTGTTTTATGCAACTCTATTGCCCTCTTGTGCTGTTCTGAGCTTATTTTTGTGCTAAAGACCTTTTCTGAAAAACAAATGTTTTTATTATAAATATTGAACGCTTCCTCTCTTTGTGACTATTCAGGGTCTTTATAGTTTACCATTCCCAAGGAGGGCATTTTGAGTCATTACTGGGACTAACTCAGCTTAAGAACCCCAAGTTAATGAAATGTGGAATCTCATTTTAAACTCATCTCTGAGCTCCTCTCATATTTCCATAAATGTACTGCAGGAGAAGTGCAGTTGTGTTATCTGTGGCGACTGATCCCAGATTTGGAAAGAGAAAATGCTTTTTATCAGATATTTGTGGTGCTGTGATTAGAATGATTTTGTTGTATGCAGTATGTTTCTTTCTTCTTGAGAGTTTTAGGTTTCAGTGCGTTCTGATGGCATGTGGTGCCAGAAAAAAAAAATTGTAATTAGCCTACTTTTGATTTTCTAGCTCTGACTCAGAACTCCACTTTTAGTAAAGAGAAATGTTTATTTCTGGGAAGTTCCTCTAAAAGCAATATAGCAATCCATTCTCATTGCAAACTGTTCACTACTCATGGAAGCCGTGTTGGTATTTTACCTTCTTTACAGCAATGCAGAAATAGTGGTATGCTGCACTTGAGTGGATAATTAAAATGATAATAGACTTTTTACATTAATACATTTCCTTCATTATGGTTGTCAGTTTGACATAATACCTCACAAGTGGCGAGTTAATGGGATGTGAATTGCTAGTCAAAGTGTGGCTAGCAGCACAACGAGTGATACACACCTAAATCATTCCATTTACCTTCTTGTTGGATGAGAAGAAGCCTGTATTGAGGTGAGGATAAAGCCAAATGGATTTCTATAAGGTGAGAGCCAGGAAATCACATATGCAAGAATACATCCCCCATAACTAGTTAGACACAATTGAATTTGTCATCCACATATAGGATCATAACCTTATCATAGAAAGGTTTGTGTATCACAGTGACCCTTAAAGCTATGCTGTTTGCAGGCTGTGCTCCTAGTAGGTTTAACTGATAAACTGGTTGAAGACACAGTTGAAAACTTGTTATGGGTAAATTTGCACAAATATTAGAAAGTTTTGTTTTTCACACAGAAATTAACTTATCACATAGTATGGTATAAAAAGGTACTTAATGGACCTTCAAAACTCTACTTATTGTTACTTTGGAGAGAGTAGGTGAATAGAACTTATGAGTATTGCTGAGATGAATAGCCTGTTCCTGTCAAAATTATTCTAATTTTCTAAATGTACTGCATATAAAATTGGAATGCCATGATAGCTCATATGAAAATAAAAATAGCTTCACCAAGAACAGAAAAACACTACCACTCAAAAGTTTTAGAACACCTAAGTTTTTTGTTTTTACTGAAATGCACGGTTAAATGTCTTAATGCTTCATGAAATCAAGGCCTAAAAAAATAAGTCAAGGAATTGCCATAGCTTGCCATAGGTAACCCTTTTGATTCAGAATATCGGTTACTCTGCACAAGTCACCATCACTCCCTGCAGAAAAAGAACTCCAAACCATCACATCTAGTACTCCATGTTTGACAGTTGGTGTCACACACTGAGGAACCATCCTTTCAAAACTTGATGGTGTACAAACACCCTGTGTGATGAATTGAAGATTTCAAATTTTGATTCGTCTGTCCTTCCAGTCTGCAGCAGTCCACAGCCGGTATTTCAAGGGCCTGTTTTGTCCTTTAAGGAATGGCTTTCTTACTGTCAAACCTGCAGCATAAAGCCTCCTCTTCACAGTAGAAACTGAGACTTAATTTAATCAACCACTGTGCTTGAAGCTGTTGTGCTGTGAGGCGCCTATCATGCAAGCTGGTGACCCTCAGAAACTTATGTTCTGATTGGGTTGTGACTTTGGGTCTGCCAGATCTCTTCCTATCAGAGTTCCCAATTACCTTTAGATTGTGTAGGACAGTTTCTCTAAATGAAAGGCCTACCCCTCTAAGGGCAATAATGCTCTGTCTCATTTTGTTTGTTAATTGCCATTTTCTTGCTATTATCACTGGAATATTGTCCAAGTAGTACTTCAGAGGGTGCAGTAACACAATCTGTTCCAACTGTGCTTTAAGACAAATAGAGGCTTTTAAAGTAATCAATAGAAGTTGGGACACCTGTGCAAATTGTTTGCTTCAACTTGCAAGGCTTAATTTACTTTAATTGCTGCAGAACATCTGTAGGTTGTAACATATTTGTTCTTCCCTGAAGATACCCCACTTGTAATATTCTGAAATTTCCTTTGTTTCAGTTTTTGATAAATTCCAGTAGTTTACTGCTTAACCGTTCACCATTTTAAGGCATTCATTGCATTTCAGCTTATTAAATTTGAAATAAAATAGAAAAAACTGAGGTGTTCTAACACTTTTGACCATTTGAGTAAAGTGATGTGAGCTGGTAAGAACCTGGTGGTTATGTGAATCATTTGGTCAAGTTGGCCTCATCCTGAAGAAGTCATGTGTTCTCACCAGCTCAAAGATAAGGAGTAGACATTGAGTGAAATGCTTGTTAAGTAATGACTAGGATTCAGAGTCAGAAAAACTGCACTTTGCAATGAAAAATAACTCTTAGGACATACAATTTCAGGTCACTGGGAGAAGCGTCTGAAATATAGGAGGAGACTAGATGTTTAGTTAGGTTCAGATAGGGAGAACTTTTTGCAGAGCACTGGCTCTGAAATTAAGCTTCCTTAGGGATAGGAGAAGTTTATGCAATTCCAAATTGTTTGTTATTGAGTTGGGGGAGATGAGAATAACAAGATTCTGTCCATGTGCTATAAAGGGTACCAATGAAGGATGAACAACAAACCTCCAATGAAGAGTAAAAACTTTGGACAACGTTTTCCCTTGCCGGACGCGGGTCACCGGGGCCCCCCTCTGGAGCCAGGCCTGGAGGTGGGGCTCGATGGCGGCGCCTGGTGGCGGGCCTGCACCCATGGGGCTCGGCGGGCACAGCCGAAGAGGTAGCGTGGGTCCTCCTCCCCATGGGCTCACCACCTATGGGAGGGGCCAAGGAGGTTGGGTGCAGTGTGAGTTGGGTGGTGGCCGAAGGCGGGGACCTTGGCGGTCTGATCCTCGGCTACAGAAACTGGCTCTTGGGGCGTGGAATGTCACCTCTCTGAAGGGGAAGGAGCCTGAGCTAGTGCGAGGTGAGAGGTTCGGCTAGATATAGTGGACTCACCTCGACGCACAGCTTGGACTCTGGAACCAATCTTCTTGAGAGGGGCTGGACTCTCTACCACTCTGGAGTTGCCCCCGGTGAGAGGCCGAGCAGGTGTGGGCATACTTATTGCCCCCCGACTTGGAGCCTGTGCGTTGGGGTTTACCCGGTGGGAGAGGGTGGCCTCCCTCCGCCGGGTGGGGGAAGGTTCCTTACTGTTTTTTGTGTATGCGCCGAACAGCAGTTTGGAGTATCCACCCTTTTTGGAGTCTCTGGAGGGGTTGCTAGAGGGCATACCTTCTGGGGATTCCCTCGTTTTGCTGGGAGACTTCAATGCTCACGTGGGCAATGACAGTGAGACCTGGAAGGGCGTGATTGGGAGGAATGGCCCCGATCTGAACCCGGCGGTGTTTTGTTATTGGACTTCTGTGCTCGTCATGGATTGTCCATAACGAACACCATGTTCAAGCATAAGGGTGTTCATATGTGCACTTGGCACCAGGACACCCTAGGCCTCAGGTCGATGATCGACTTTGTGGTGGTGTCGTGGACTTGCGGCCATATGTCTTGGACACTTTCGGGTGAAGAGAGGGGCGGAGCTGTCAACTGATCACCACCTGGTGGTGAGTTGGCCGATGGTGGGGAAGATGCGGTCAGACCTGGTAGGCCCAAGCGTGTTGTGAGGGTCTGCTGGGAGCGGCTGGCAGAGTCCCCTGTCAGAAGTAGCTTCAACTCCCACCTCCGGCAGAACTTCAACCCGTCCGAGGGAGGTGGGGACATTGAGTCGAATGGGCCATGTTCCGTGCCTCTATTGTTGAGGCGGCTGACGGGCTGTGGCCGCAAGGTGGTGGTGCCTGTCGTGGCGGCAATCCCGAACCCGTTGGTGGACACGGCGGTGAGGATGCCGTCAAGCTGAAGAAGAGTCCTATAGGACTTTTTGTCCTGTGGGTCTCTGGAGGCAGCTGATAGGTACCGGCAGGCCAAGCGGCAGCGGCGGTTGTTGCTGAGGCAAAACTTCGGGCATGGGAGGAGTTTGGAGGCCATGGAGAGCGACTTTGGACGGCTTCGAGGAGATTCTGGTCCACCGTCCGGCGTCTCAGGAGGGAAGCAGTGCAGTGTCAACACCGTATATGGTGGGGATGGTGCGCTGCTGACCTCGACTTCGGGCGTTATGGGTGGGAGGGAGTACTTGAAGACCTCCTCAATCCCACTAACATGCCTTCCAATGAGGAAGCAGAGCCTGGGGACTCTGAGGTGGGCTCTCCCATCTCTGGGACTGAAGTCACCGAGGTGGTCAAAAACTCCTTGGTGGCAGGGCCCGGGGTGGATGAGATCGCCGGAGTTCCTTAAGGCTCTGGATGTTGTAGGACTGTCTTGGTTGACCGTCTCTGCAACATCGCATGGACATCGAGGACAGTGCCTCTGGATTGGCAGACCGGGGTGGTGGTCCCCTCTTTAAAAGGGGACGGAGGGTGTGTTCCAACTATAGAGGATCACACTCCTCAGCCTCCCTGGAAAAGTCTATTAGGGGTTCTGGAGAGGAGGGTCCGTCGGATAGTGAACCTCGGATTCAGGAGGAACAGTGTGGTTTTAGTCCTGGTGCGGAACAGTGGACCAGCTCTTCACCCTTAGCAGAGTCCTGGAGGGTGCATGGGAGTTTGCCCGACCGGTCTACATGTGTTTTGTGGACTTGGAAAGGCATTGACCGTGTCCCTCGGGGAATCCTGTGGGGGTGCTCGGGAGTATGGGGTACGGACCCCTGATAAGAGCTGTTAGGTCTCTGTACAACGGTGTCAGAGCTTGGTCCGCATTGCGGCAGTAAGTCGAGCCCGTTTCCAGTGAGAGTTGGACTCCGCCAGGGCTGCCCTTTGTCACCGATTCTGTTCATAACTTTTATGGACAGAATTTCTAAGCGCAACCAGGGTGTTGAAGGGGTCGGTTTGGTGGACTCAGGATTGGGTCACTGCTTTTGCAGATGATGTTGTCCTGTTTGCTTCATCAGGCCGTGATCTTCAGCTCTCTCTGGATCGGTTCGCAGCTGAGTGTGAAGCGGCTGGGATGAGAATCAGCACCTCCAAATCCGAGCATGGTCCTCAGCGGAAAAGGGTGGAGTGCCCTCTCAGGGTTGGGGAGAGATCCTGCCCCAAGTGGAGGAGTTCAAGTATCTCGGGGTCTTGTTCACGAGTGAGGGAAGAATGGGCGTGAGATCGACAGGCGGATCGGTGCGGCATCCACAGTGATGCGGGCTCTGCATCGGTCTGTCGTGGTGAAAAAGGAGCTGAGCCGTAAGGCAAAGCTCTCAATTTACCAGTCGATCTACGCTCCTACCCTCACCTATGGTCATGAGCTATGGGTAGTGACCGAAAGAACGAGATCGCGAATACAAGCGGCTGAAATGAGTTTCCTCCGCAGGGTGTCTGGGCTTTCCCTTAAAGATAGGGTGAGAAGCTCAGTCATCCGGGAGGGGCTCAGAGTAGAGCCGCTGCTCCTCCGCATCGAGAGGAGTCAGATGAGGTGGCTCGGGCATCTGATCAGGATGCCTCCTGGGCGCCTCCCTGGTGAGGTGTTCCGGGCACGTCCAAACGGGAGGAGGCCCCGGGGAAGACCCAGGACACGCTGGAGGGACTATGTCTCCCGGCTGGCCTGGGAGCATGGATTCTCCGGAAGAGCTGGAAGAAGTGGCGGGGAGAGGGAAGTCTGGGTCTCTCTGCTTAAGCTGCTGCCCCCGCGACCCGACCTCGGATAAGCGGAAGAGGATGGATGGATGGATGGATGAAGGATGAAAATCTTGTCTCAATATAACACTAAACAGTACAGAACAATATAATGAACAGTGGTGTAGGTCTTTTAATTAGTCAGTCCATGTTCCTATCTACATCCATGTTAAAGAACTTTAGACTGCATGTACATGAGGCATGAGTTTGAGACAATCTATAACAGGGTCTAGGAAGACTTTAGAATGAAGCTCTTTCTTCCTTGGACTGACAGAATTATTGCACTGAGGAAATTTTGGAAGAATTGGAAAATGGCAAATATTATTCCATTATATAAAAAGGGAGATCAGGCAGATCCAAGCAACTATAGGCCAGTAAGCTTAACATGCATCACAGAAAAATAAATGGAAGGAATTGTTGAAAGACTGAGCAACACCTGGCAAAAACAAGTTTTATTGAACAGTCATCATGGGTTTAGACAATGAAGTTGCTGTTTTAATAACCCGCTGGAATTCTATGAGGAAGGAACAAAAATATGATCAAAGTGAAACATTTGATATTATTTATCTTGACTTTCAGAAACTGTTTGTTAAGGAACTGCATGAGAGATTGGGAATCAAACTAAAAGATGAGGAACTTCAGGGTGTTGTGTGTAGATGGGGGCAGAATTAGCTCAAACACAGGAACCAGAGGGTTATGGTACAAGGAACTTTTTCAGAATTGGGTGACATTAAGAGTGGTTTGTGTACCACAGGGTCCATGCTAGGGTTGATGCTATTTTTAATTTATACAAATGATGTGGATAGAAATATAAGCAACAAGGTGGTTAAGTTTGCAGATGATGCCAAGATAAGAGGATTGGCAGATAATGTAGAATCTATTGAATCATTACAATGGGACCTGGACAACAGACAGGCTTGGGCAGATTTGTGGCAGATGAAATTTAATGTAAGTAAATGTATCATATTATAAGTAGGAAATAAAAATGTTAGATTTGAATATACAATGGGAGGTCTGAAAATTTAAAGTACACCTTACAAGAAGGATTTGGGAGTCAGAGTTGACTTAACATAATCAACTGCCAACTAAATAAGCTTTTAATGTTCAATTAATTGATTAATCTATACTAATAAAAGGCAAAGTCCTCACTGACTGACTGACTCACTGATTCACTCATCACTAATTCTCCAACTTCCCATGTAGGTAGAAGGCTGATATTTGGCAGGCTCATTCCTTACAGGTTACTTACGAAAGTTGAGCAGGTTTCATTTCAAAATTCTACGAGTAACGGTCATAACTGAACACTACTTATGTACATATATACGCCCATAGCATGCAGCTCGGTCGCCATGTGGGGCAGAGTTGCGTCCCCCATCACCACACCTCCCACGTAGTTGGCTGCCTGCCCATATAAGGCCATTTGTCAGCAGCACTCCAAGCTGTGAGAGAACAGTAAAAAGGAGGTGTGTCAGACGTCGTGGTACATTTTCTGATGCAGCTAAATGGAAACAAATTTGTCATGCTGTCACTAAATACTTGCAGAAAAATCCACAAGTTAATAGACACACTGTAACTACATACTCGCAGGCAAATCCACAACTTCATAGAGACTCTGCCGAAAACGAAACAATGCAAGAAAGCAGGAAAAAAAGAAAGCAAGGTAAAGAAATGGAAAGAATATCTTATTTATAAACAGCGCAAATATATTCACATGTACTTAACCTATATTACAACTATATACACATATAAATTAGACACCCAGTCACACACAATCCACACACGTTCCCCAGTACTTTATCTGAACTTTCTTTTAAAAGTTTATAATCACACGGCCTGGGAAGTCTGCAGTGAATCCAGCGACCAATCCTGATGTGCGCCGCGGACACGTTTACTTAATTTATATGTAAAGAGGCATTCTCTCCGGCTCGGCGACAGTTCCTTTATTGAAGAATGAAGTCTGTCTCACCTAGGTGACTCGGCATTAGCGTCCATCCATGGCCGACGCCCACTCCACAACAGACAAGTAAAGCCGTCAGCTCCGAATATCCCTTTTAGGTTAGCAGGCACCCCTTCTACGTACACCCAACTGTCCTTATTATGGAGTCTTCCTTGCTTTACTGCTGGTTATGTTATTTTTAAAATGTTTCCTTTTCTTTTTCAGAACTTCTTTAACACACTACTTCTCGCTCTGAAGCCTTGGTATTTTGCTATCTACACATATAAAAGGCAAAGCCCTCACTGACTCATCACTAATTCTCCCACTTTCCATATATGTGGGACTAGCAAAATACTCGCGCTTTGCAGTGGCGAAGTACTGCCTTAAAATTTTTATTAAGAAGAAAATTAAACCTTTTTAAACTGAGGGAAAATATACCAATAATTATTTGTTAAGGATCTCTTTGTATACCACATTGTGAGTTTGGCCCTCCAGTTGTAATATGACCAAGCTGTGCGCTGAGCTTACTCTTGAGCATGCAATGTACAGTTGGCCATGTAAAAAGTTGCTGCTGTCATAATTGGGTTGAGTTTCATGGTTTGTTTCAATTACGACAGCATTTGCAGGACTTGTGTTGAAGTGACATTCGGCATCTGTCAAGCATTGTAAGCATACAACCGGTTTCATCGATAACTTCACATCCAGCTTTTGAGAGTTTAAACATTCATAAACATCAAAGTGTCCACTACTGAAATCGTCACCTGGGAATCTAAGATGTTTAAAAGGCATTGGCGGTTGTCGAAAGGTGTAAAATATTTAGCCATTTCGGTACACTTGAAAGTGACAACCGAACAATTTAGAGGCAACCATCAACTCACATGCAGAACCATAGGTGAAGGGCTTAAGCATTTCACTCTTCTAGTGCTCCTGTGTAGTATAATTATCTCCTGTACCGTCATCAGTCCACACCTTGAACCTGTCCCAGTCATTCAATACATAAGACACAATGTTCCTCCGGATATCAAGAGTGAGCCTGATATGGCCGTGCAATATGTAACAAAGAGAATGGAAAAGGCAGGTGCCATCTCCGGGCATGGAAACCACTCGGTAAGTGACAGTTCTTTGATCGATGGTGATCACCTCGATAGACATGTTAATGGGGTACGGTTGGAACGATAAAGGAAATGGGTACCTGAACAATGTAAAGTAAGTCTAAAATACCTACACAGTAACTATAATCGTAATAAACGAACAATAAAACAGCAGAGAAGCAGTGGATTAAATAAAAAGGCTGCATTTATCAGCAGGGAGACGTGAATCCTGTGGCGAAGCAAGGAAGGGAATGTAGAGACCAGAGCAACGGAAGGCCTTATACAGGCAGGCAGCCAAAAATGTGGGAGGCATTGGGATGAGGGACCCAACGGCGCCTCACATGGTAACCAAGGTGCAGGCTATGGACACATATATGTACGTAAGTAGGATTCAGTTAGCGTTAGGAACCCGCATACCAAATTTGTTGAAGATGGGCCCAAAAGTAATAAAGACCGTTGGAAAGTTCAATATGGCGGTCAACAGAGGCGTCATGCCACCGAAATAAGTACGTACATTGGTTTCGGTTAGCGCAGGGAACCCGCCTACCAAATTTCGTGAAGATGGGGCCATAAATAAGAGAGTTCAACATGGCGGACGTTGTCGACCGTTATGACCGTGACATAGACATATATAGATAGGCGCCGCATTCACTGTGTTGCCCAGTCAACACGATAAGTCAGCGCGTCTGCCCTATTGCGAGTGGTAAAAGTGCCATTTAAACTAATACAGGTAGACGTGGAAACCGGGTTTTCTGATGAAAAAACAACGTTTTAAACAGTATCGTTTACATACAACAGATTTTGGCAAATCATTTACATGCAATTATTTATATCCATTTATACACTAATAATGGCAATTATTAAATAATAATAATTATTATTATTATTAATATTATTAAATAATTCCTCCCGTATAAGTAACATTTCTCGGACTGCTTTCTTCCATCTCCGAAACATTTCTAGACTTCATCCTGTTCTTACGCAACACAGTACTAAAGTATTGGTTAATGCCCAAGTCACCTCAGGTATAGATTACTGTAATGGTATTCTATCTGTCATCCCATAAAAACGTATCCATCGCTTACAATTTATTCAAAATTCTGCTGCCAGGATAATAACTTGCTGTTCTAAATCCACTGAACATACTACACCTGTTCTCTCTCAACTTCACTGGCTCCCTGTTAACTACAGAATACAATACTAAATACCACTCTTAACATTTAAAGCTCTCCACAACCTCACTGATCTCCTACAGACTGACACTCGTCTCACTCACTCTGATTCTCATCTGCAGCTGTACTTTCTGTACCACACATCAAACTCTGTGCTATAGGAGCTCGAGCATCACTCATAGTGCTCCTCAACTCAGGAATTCTCTTCTCTCTCATATACATCAGCTCGATTCAATAACACATTTTAAAACTACCCTCAAAACTTATCTTTTCAAGCTGGCATACCAATTGTGAATTTTGCACTGTTACTGCCAGTTATCTTTGTTTGTTTGCTAATTACTGCTGTTTGATCAAGAGCGACAGTGGACACGGAAGTAGGATTAGAGATGGCGGGTGGGGCTCTGTCGTGCGTATCCCATTGTCTTAGAGCTGGCGGGAGGGCTTTGGCAGGCGTGGCTCTCTGTCTTGCTTGCCCTTAGTTAGAGTTGGCAGGCGGGGCTCTGTCAAGAGTATCTCATGGTCTTAGAGTTGGCGGACAGGGCTCTGTGAGTTGGCGGGTGTGGCTCTCTGTTTTGCGTGCACTCTCTGTCTTGCTTGCGCTCACTGTCTTGCATGCCCTTAGAGAATTATATATATATAGATTGTTTGAGAGTGGCAATCAGCCTAAGGTACCTCCTTAGTACAACGGATCCTGTCTGGATGCAGCTTTAAACACATGGATTCACTTTTACCAAGTTCTGCTTTTAGCATACTAAAAAACAAAATGGCACGTTCCTCCGAAAAAAGTGAGGGAACCACAAAGAGGAAAAAGGGAACACTACTAGGAAGGGAGATGAAAGGGTAGCTTGTTCTACCCTTCTAGGAACTTCAAGTCCTCCTATCCCTCAAGACTGTCACTTTTTCATCTCCTACAATTTTCAAATCAAACAACTTATTTCCCCAGATGGCTGTGTGACCACAGTTTGAGAAGCACTATTGTCAAAAACTCACAATGACAACAACAATGTCTACAAATGCATTCAAAACCAACAATCCTCTGCAGACATTTTCTTCTTGTCAACTCCCTGAGGAGCCTGTATAACTAAAATAAAGTCTATGAGGGGCCCTTAAATATGGATGTCTGCTGATCTGCAAGAAAAAAAGTGTGCTAACTTTCTTTGTCTGAAATGTTTTCTTGAACTACTTTGTTTAAACCATCAATATGCAAAGTGCAGAAGACAAGAAGAAGACTACTATGTTTCGGGTCTGGAAGGCACCAAAATGCTTAATCCAGTGGAGACATTTTGTCTGGGGGGCCCTCCATGAATGTAATTATAATCCCCTTTATTATTGTCTATTATTTTATTGTCTTAAAGTGGTAGACACAAATTCACTCATAGTTTATTGTATTTTTGGACTTTTTTGGCTGGGTTGGAATTTGAATCCAAGAACCTAGGTCTATGAGGCAGCAACAATGTGTACTGTGCACCTTATTGCTGTTCGTGTTTTAATAATGCCTTTAATAATCACACAAACATTTAATTGTGGCCTGTCATTAATGGAAAACCCAAAACACTTCTGTTGGGGTATTTCTTGTACTGGGTTGCACAGAGTAAGTAATTGTTTAAGATGGCATATTGGCTCAGTTGGAAACTGGTACTGTTTCTAGCCTGGAAGACTTCTGCATGACGTTTGCATGCTCTCTTAACGTTTCACGGACTTCTTCTGGAGACTACAATTTCCTATTGCAGAACACAGAATATAATCTACTATAATGTGAATGTAACCCATGCTGCTGGAATTTGTGTTTCATGTACCATGGTTCAGAGGATGGCGCAAAAATACAATATGCGCTATGACCTTAGAATTCAAATAAATAGGATGCAAGGCTGAACTGAGACCTTCACAGGCCCCTGGGTGGTTTAATGAATAGAGCTCCTTAACAGGGAGTTGACCTATTAACAATTGATTTTAGCGTGAAGTCACCAAGTTGTTTCATCAAGTGGAGGGGTTTGGGCTTTGAGGTGTCGTTTTTGGTGTTTTCGGACACTTGATCACTTCATTATGTAGTATGGCTTGGGTTTGGGTGGGTATATCACTTAGTGATTTTCAACATTCTCAGTCATTTCATTGGGTGGGTTTGTGAGGTGTCAGACACTCATTTGTTTTGTTGATTGTGGGAGGGGTCCTCCCTTGTGAAATAGGAGCGTTGACACTCAATCGTTTCAGCTGAGACAGAGATGGAGACCCCAACAGGTAAATCTGCTGCATGTACACTTGATCATTACATCAAGCAGGATGGTGAGATGAAGCAGGATTGGTGATCGCAAGATGAAAAAGCCCCTTGTCGTCATGGGTCCCTGGGCGCACAAACAGAATGTCCAAATGGAAGACCTGCCTGTGATTTTGTGGGTAGATTGATATATAAATTAATAGTTATTGATTTTATGTGTAGCTAGAAATAATAGAACTAATCAGATTTTCCTGGAATACTATGATTGATTCAGGTAAGGTTGGGGAGCATTCACTGGTACAGCACATTGCTGCACCCACCACATGACAAAAACAGCTTGGGATCCTTTTTGGAATCCCCAGGCAGACACACGGTCCAGTTCCACCCTCCGGAAATGACCATCTCTCTGCCGCAGCCAGGTGTTACGTGGGCGACCCCTTGGCCTGGTTCAGCCACTCGGGTACTCAGCATTAGCCTTTGAGCCAGATCACCTTCAGGGAAATGGAAAAACAAGGCCGTAGTGCAGTAACTGACGCTCCCTCACAATGTGGGTAATGTGCCTCATTCGGGACACCATGAGCACAACAGAAAGTCAAATCGGTGATACCCAAGGATTCTCAGAAGAGACATAGTACCAAAGGAGTCCATGATTGATTGATTGATTGATTGCTTTAAAAACAAACTGTAGCTGGACATGTCAATTCTGCACAGCCCTGGACCTTAAAAGTAATTGCAGAACTAGCTATAGACTAAATAAGAGAAGGATAAACTCCCTCTATACACTTTTAAATCACTTGCCATCCTCTTCAGGGATGGCTCCTCCCTTTTACCAGATGATGCCAAGATAAACATTTAATTACTTAGCTTCTGTCATGTTTAACTATATGTTTACCACAAGCTGAATGGGGCACAAAGTTCTGCCAATCGCCTCTTTAATGTGCTTGCATTTTCACAATGCATAATTTGCAACCCTAGTACTGTTTAAACGGTTTATAATGCATCAACACACCAGCATGATAAAACACCTGCAAAAATTGACACTCAGTTTTAACACCGTCCAAAAATAATTTGAGCAAGTTAAAAAAAAAAATTCACTCCAGATATGTGTCAAAATAGCTTTGACAAACCAGTCGCCTAACATTTTGGAAAATCTGACCTATGGTTTCAAAACGAAAAGTCGAGCACGTAATGAGCTTTTGAAGTCTGCCTGAAAAGGCAGTATCAAATGATCGATGAGAACTAAGTTGGACACAAAACTGGAACACAAAGTGCGTTGCCTACACGCCCCCTGACTTCGTACTAATGTCAAGTTTAGGACTCGCACGTTGCAGCGAGATGCGATTCTCAGATTTCAACCCCAATGGAAAATAGGATTACTTTCAAAATATCATATAGAGACACTGAATACATTTTTTTATCCCATTTTCAGCATTACACAGTTTAGGAAGACGAAATCTAATGCAACAAAACCATGGAACGTAGTGCAATATTTTTTTTTCCGTTTAGAAAGGTATTTGTATTTTGTGTCACATATACGCACAAGTACAGAAATAACGTGTTTCTGTATGTATACCTGTACTAGGGTTGCCACCCGTCCTTTAAAATACGGAATCGTCCCGTATTTGAGAATGAAATTGCGCTTGGCCCCCAAGGGATGTGGCCCCCGCTGCAGTATGCGTCCCTTATTTTTTTGTTTTAAAAGTGGTAACCCTACCTGTAGCGGTCCGTTCATTACGTCCACCAAATAGTATTTCTTAGCGACTGGATCAGCCTATCTGGGCAACCTTAAAAACACCCTACCGGGACGCCTGCCCCAATTACTGCTGTTGATTTCTCATTACTGAGATCGCAGAGTTTATGTCACAAGAGATGGGAGATTCAGGATCATAAGCACTCAGTGTTGTGACCGATACTTTTATGTCTTGTTCAGTCCGAGTAATGAGTGCCTGCACGTTTTATCCGTCCATACCAAAATAAATTACTCACTCCGCTGTTATTGTAGTGCGGCTTCAAAATCGAATAAAGCTCATTTCTTCGAGGTCTCTGCAAAAGAATCAGGACACGAGCAAAAAGACCGTCGGTTTCAGCAGCCAAGCCTCGAACTGCACCTTACAGCTCACGCTTCGGCCTCTTGGTTCTGCTCGCTGCCTGCCGCACGCCATTGGAGCAGCTCTCGCGGGGTGGGGAGAGGAAGGCTCTGCCCTCGTCTTGTCCTCATCCCGCTCTCTCCTCCATATCTGACTGCTTCCATCCTTCTAGCTGGAGATGAGACAGAGCGAGAGAAGCATCGAGAACCCGAGAACTGTACCCCACGAACGCTCCTTATTTTTCTTCAGCATGGGATGTGGAAATTCGACTGCCACCAGCACAACGAGCGGGGGTAAGTTGTTCCAATCGTGCTGAGGCTTTTTTCGTGTTTGTCTGACTGTCTGTCTGCAGGAATGTTGACGGGGGCGCACAGAAACACACGCCTACCCACGCACGCACTCACAGAAACGGGGACAAAGTCACTTCTGTATACGGGGAGGCGAGCGCGTGCACATAGCTAGCGAAGCATCCACAGCTTGTAGGGTACAGGGGCCGGTTGACATTAGAGGCTTGACCAGCAGGGGGCTTTTTTGGTTCTTTCTTCTGTTTATTTGCCCTTGTCAGGCAGCTTAATTAGGGTGCATTGCCCCTGGCATCCCTCTGCTTTGTACTTACCTCTCTTAGTCTGACAGTAACTGTTGTCTTTTGTGGCCTCCTATTATGTGCTACACCTTATATTCATGTCACACCGTGAATATTTGCTTGAGCATGTTCTGCTTGGAGATCTCATTCTCAATTTCCACAGGTAGCAATCACCTTGGTGCCCCCCTCTTCATATTTCACTGGTAATGTGTGCTGGTGCTACCCACGTCAGTTTAGACTAACTAGTTATCCCCTGTGATATAAGAATACCTACCTATACTGAGCTAGTTGATGTCTAGGTATCAGTCTATTAATCTCATTGCTAATTAGTGCCCATTGCACTTGAAGCTGCTGAAGCTATATCTTTTATAACTGATAGCATGGCCCTGATGCATTTCTATCCAATTCTCATTTGAATTACGGCTCTTACTCAAGTACCCCTCTAGCTGCCTTTAATGTGACTATTACTTTGTCCATCTCTTTCACCTTTGTCCACCTCTAATGTTAATGGTAGCTTGTGATGGTGATGACCCCGTTACTTTTACATTCTTTAAAATACTGGTTCCTTAATAGCACTTCACTGGGTTGTTCCATTGTTTTACAAAGAATC